>NC_142444.1:118247575-118550606 GCF_059453495.1 Arachis ipaensis | reverse complement strand
CACCATTGCTTCCTATCTAAGGATATTTTTATTATTCCAGCAATTTTACTTTTCCCCCTTTTGGTCCTGGTTAAGAATTCAGTAACTCAACAGTTATTAAACTCAACGTAATTGATAATCGTTATCTTGCTAATTGAGCTGAACTTAAATAATCCTAACCTTTTCTTAGGAAATAATTAGGATTCAAAGGTCAATTTAATTAGTCCCTTGACTTTCCTTTGCCCTGGTAAAGGATAACTAAGTGGAATTAAGATACAACTTTCATTGTTGTTGAGAGGGATAACCAAGTTGGACTTCTAACTTCCCTTATATTGCCAAAAGTTGTTTTACAGTTATTATTTATTTTTAATTGCCATTTAATTCACTCGTCATTTAAATTACTTGCTTCTCACCTTCTAAACCCCGATTACAACCTTTATAACCAATAATAAGAATGTACTTCCTCGCAGTTCCTGGAGAAGACGACCCGAGGTTTGAATACTCGGTTAACAATTTTTTAGGGGTTTGTTACGTGTGACACCCAAAACGTTTGTAAGAAAGGTTGATTGTTTGGTTTAGTAACTATACTTACAACGAGAGTTTGCTATAACTTCTAAACCATCAATCTTCGGTTCTTCACCCACTTTTACCAAAACTCATAAACTCCCCATTTTAAAACATACACTTACTAAATCCATTCAAAATCAACCCAAAACTCAACCATTCCAACATTAACCATTTCTAAACCTCATTCAATCATTAACCCATCAATTACACCATATTTAACCAATATCTCAATCTCCAACAAGCATTCAGTTCATCAATCACCTTCTATACATAAATACACATATCAATATTACACTTCTATCATGCTCATCAACAAGAGCCTTAACCCATATCATCAATCCAACATATAATTCATATCACACACAACATTACATGCTTTGCCAACCATTACAACCACTCACACTCATTTTCACCCTCATTCATACATTTTTAATTCAATCCAAATTAACCAACAACCACATTAATAATTCCAAAGTCCTATCCTAGGGTCACTAGCCTATGTTTTCACACTACATTACATGTTAGATACAAGAAACTGAAATCATACCTTGGCCGATTCTCGTTCCACTTGGAACACTCTCAAACTCAACTTCCAAGGTTTCCAAACTCAACCAACAAATTTTTCCAAGCTTGGGGCTCCAAACCAAAGCTTCCAAAATCACCAATCAAGCTCCATTACACACATATATAATTCCTAAGCCATAATATCACATCAAACACAATAACTCAATACCCAATACCTCAAATTCAACACTTTCACTAGGGTTTGAGATTTCTTACCTTACCCAAGGATCAAGGGAGCAGAACAAGCCTTCCTTTCAAGCTAATTTGATACTATAAGATAAGGAGCTCACAAATTTCAACATTTTTGCTCATGAAACTTGAAATTAAGGCATGGGAATCGAAGGAGAAAGCTTGGCTTACCTCAAGATTGATTATATGTATTTTGTAGAACTCGATGCTACGATCACGTGGCCGCAAACGGTACGTCAATCGGAGCTCCAGATCAAAAGTTATCAACAATGGAAGATTGAAGTGAATAGGAGCAAGGGTTTTGATCTTTCCCCCCTTTTTCCCTTTGTGTTCAGCGTGTGTGTGTTCTTGGAGGAGAGGGAGTGCTGAGCTCTCTCATTAACTGAGAGCTTGGCTGGGCCTTTGGGCCCAACTTGGGCCTGGTTGGCCCGGTTTGGTCCGTTCGGCCCAATCTTGGGCCGATTTCTTTAAAATTGGTGTCGAAATTCTCGTTTTAAATTTCTCTACCACATTAAACCATAAAATCTCATTTCTAACTTTCTAGAATATATTTTAATTTATGGGTTAATTAGCCATTAATTAACCGGATTTTATATTCTACCCACCTAATTGGAAATTTCGCCCACAAAATTCGAACTCAGTTACCTGAGAATAGGTGTGGGTAGTCCGCTCGCATTTCTGACTCAAGTTTCCAAGTGTGCTCCTCAACACCGGCTCGACTCCATGCCACTTTCACTAATGAAACCTCTTTTTCACGCAACTTCTTAATACTCGTGTCATCAATCCTGACCGGAGTCACCAGCAGCGTCAAGTCTTCCTTTAACTGAACTTATTCCTGTTCCAACACATGGCTAGCATCAAGAGTGTACTTCCGAAGCTGCAACACGTGAAATGCGTCGTGCATGTTCGAAAGATGAGGCGGTAGAGCCATCTGATACGCCACCGGTCTAACTCTCTCGAGGATCTGAAACGGACCGATGTATCGAGGATTCAGCTTCTTTGTCTTAATCGCTCTTCCTACTCCTGTTGTCGAAGTAACCTTAAGGAAAACATGGTCTCCTTCCTCAAACTCTAAGGTTTTTTGCCTCTGATTGGCGTAACTCTTCTGACAGCTCTGAGCAGTGAGCATCCTATCTCTGATTTTCTTAACTTGTTCCGTAGTCTCAGCTATCAATTCCGGCCCTAACAAGCTCTTTTCCCCGGCCTCATACCAGCATAGCGGAGATTGGCATTTCCTCCCATACAGAGCCTCATACAGAGCCATTCCGATGCTCGCATGGTAGCTATTATTGTACGCAAACTCCACTAGCGGCATATAGCGGTCCCAGCTCGCCGGCTGATCCAAAACACAAGCCCTCAACATATCTTCTAGGGTTTGAATTGTTCTCTCAGATTCATCATCTTTTTGAGGATGGTAAGATGTACTTAAGCTCAAACGGGTTCCAAAAGCTCTCTGAAATGCACCCTAGAATCTCGAAGTGAAACAGGGATCTCTGTCAGAAATTATAGTCGTAGGCACACCATGAAGTCTCAAAATCTCCTTTATATATAGGCGTGCTAACTCCTCAAGGGTATAGTTCATTTGAATGGGTAAGAAGTGAGCCGACTTTGTCAGCCGATCCACAATTACCCAGACAGCATCAAAACCGATTCTAGTCCTCGGCAATCCCGACATGAAATCCATCGCAATGCTCTCCCACTTCCATTGCGGAACGTCCAAAGGTTGCAACATCCCGGAAGGTCTCTGATGTTCAATCTTCACCTTTTGACAAGTTAAGCACTTCGAGACATACTCCGCCACATCATTCTTCATACCAGGCCACCAGACATAGCCTTTAGATCATGGTACATCTTAGTACTCCCAGGGTGAATAGAAAATCTGCTTTTGTGTGCTTTCTTTAGTATATCTTGCCGCAAGGTCCCAACATCTGGCACAATGATCCTACCCTTAAATCTCCACAATCCATCTTGATCCCATGACACTCTCCATTGCTTCCCTTGCTCAATAGCAAGTAATACCTTCGGCAACACATCATCGTCTTGATGAGCCTTTAAGAGTTCGGATTTAAAATCACTTGAGATTTGTAACCGACTCAAACACAGAGTTCCGGAGACTTCCTGAACACCAACCTTCAGACTCTCGAATGCTCTAAGAAGCTCCTCTTCTCGAAGCATCATCCAAGAAGCATACAGCGATTTTCGACTTAGCGCATCCGCTACAACATTCGCTTTTCCCGGATGGTAATTCAACTCAAAGTCGTAGTCTTTCAGTAATTCCATCCACCTCCTCTGTCGCATATTAAGCTCTTTCTGATCAAAGAGGTATTTCAAGCTCTTATGATCAGAGAAAACTCATAACTTAACCCCATAGAGGTAATGCCTCCACACCTTTAGTGCAAATACAACCGCAGCGAGCTCCAAGTCGTGTGTCGGATAATTAACTTCATGAGATCTCAACTATCGTGAGGCATACGCTACCACATTCCGGTGCTGCATCAGCACGCACCCCAGACCCTTTAGTGAGGCATCACAATACACCTCAAATGGTTCAGTCAGCTCGGGTAACACCAACACTGGAGTGGTAGTTAGCTTTTGCTTCAACGCTTGGAAACTCTCTTCACACTCAAGAGTCCAAAAAAGTGGCGCGTCTTTGCGGGTTAATTTTGTTAATGGCAATGCTATCTGCAAGAAACCTTTGATGAACCTCCTATAGTAGCCAGCTAAGCCCAGAAAACTCCTTATCTCAGTAACTGAGGTTGGTCGCTTCCACTCCATCACTGCTTTTACCTTGGCAGGATCCACTGCTATCCCCTATTTACTCACCACGTGCCCCAGAAACTTCACCTCGCTCTTCCAAAACTCACACTTAGATAACTTGGCGTACAATTTTCTCTCCTTCAGAATTTGTAACATGGTTCGCAAGTGCTCGACATGCTCTTCTTCGGTCTTAGAATAAATTAGTATGTCATCAATGAAGACAACAACAAACTTATCCAAGAATGGGCGGAAGATTCTGTTCATATAGTCCATAAATATTGCAGGAGCGTTTGTCAACCCAAAAGACATTACAGTGTACTCGTAATGACCATAACGAGTCTTGAAAGCGGTCTTAGGGATATCCTCATCTCTCACCCTTATCTGGTGATAACCAGATCGCAAATCAATCTTGAAGAAAACTTCTGCTCCTTGTAACTAATCCATGAGATCATCAATTCTCGGCAGTGGGTACTTATTCTTTATCGTGACCTTGTTCAGTTGTCTGTAATCCACACAAAGCCGCATACTCCCATCTTTCTTCTTCACCAATAACACTGGCACTCCCCATGGAGAAACACTAGGGCAGATAAAATGCTTGCTCATTAAGTCTTCCAACTGAGTCTTGAGCTCGGCCATTTCTAAGGGCGACATTCTGTAAGGGGCAATCGAGATAGGCCCTGTTCCTGGCACCAACTCAATTGCAAACTCAACCTCTCAGCTAGGAGGGAGTTCCTCAATGTCATCAGGAAACACCTCAGAAAATTCACAAACAACTGGGATTTGCTCTAAGCTTTGTTCTTCACCCGACACACTCGCAGCTAACAGCATAACACCTTGACATTCCTGCCCTGAACAGTTTACTACCACATAGTTCAAGTAACAACCATTCACCATAACTGGCTCTTCTGACCCTTCAGGCATGAAATACAACGATTTCTCAAAATAGTTCAACAGAAAACGATTCTTAGACAACAAGTCCATCCCCAAGATAAGATCGAGACTAGTCATCGGCAAACAGATCAAGTTATGAATGAAATCGCGTTGTTTAACCTTAAAAGAAACTTGCAGACACCCTAACCTAGTTATCATGGCTTCGTGGGTGGCATTATACACTTTCAGATCGTAGCCCAAGACCACAATCTTTAGTCCTAAATCACTAGCCTTTTCAAATACAATGAATGAATGTGATGCTCCAGAATCAAACAAAGCATTTAAAATCTGACCAGCCATTTCACAGTTACCTCGGATAAGTGTCTCGGACCCCTCAACACCCGCAGTGGAAGTAGTAAACACCTGTTTAGGCTGTTGTGCTCTCCCGGTACCCTGTCTCTGCTTCTCTGGATAGTTGAGGCTTTATGCCCCGGCTTCCCACATGAGTAACACAACCCCGATCCAGCCTTGCACGGAACACCAGGATGGTAACTCCCACATCTAGCACACGCCTACTCATTCTGAGGCTGCTTCCTGAATCTCCTCCCCAGAACATTGTTGGTATTAGGCCTCCTTAAGTTGTTCTGACCCTGAGTCCTCTGTGGTGCAAAACCTCCCCGCTTGAAGGGCGGACCTCTAGGAGCAAAACTCTTCCCTCGGTTCAGTGGGAATGATCCGCTCTGGCTTCTTCTTTCTGCAGCTGCCTTCTTCACACATTCCTCGGCAACTCTGCTCTTGTTTACCAACTCAGAGAAAGTCCTGATCTCCATAGGCCCTACTGAGCTGTAGATGTCGCTTCGGAGCCCTCCTTCGTATTTGATGTATATCCACTCCTCGAAGTCTCCCGGAGCTCCTTGACACATATGGGAGAATCTGAACAGCTCCTCAAACTTGTCTGTGTACTCAGATACAAACATAGTACCATGCTTCAACTAGTAGCTCAAGTTCCTTTGCCGTCTGAGCGGAGTTCGGAAAGTACTTCTTGTTGAATTCTTCCTGGAAGGCATCCCAGGTGATAGGGTCGACACCCTGCTGTATGAGACATCGGGTGCCCTGCCACCAATGTGACGCTTCCCCGGTGAGCAAATAAGTGGCAAATTCGATGCAATGCTGCTCAGGTATCAACTACGCTTGCAGTGCGCACTCCATAGCTTGAAACCAAGTGTCGGCCTCAGTTAGATTGGTGGTTCCCTTGAATTTTGGTGGATTGACCTTTAAGAAGGTCGCCAATTTCATTGAACCTTGAGTCCTATTTTTTCCATTTCCCCCATTATGATTATTGTTGTTCATCTGTTGTCCGAGTGCCTCAGCAGTGGCCTGCATAGCAGCAGCCATGTTCTGCAATGCAGCCATGAAGTCCACCGGGTCATTTTGGTTAGTTTCTAGCCCATGAGTACTGGCACGTCCTCTCCCACGGCCTTGACCGTGTCCACAAGGTGCCATCTGATTTCTATACAAACCAAACAATCGATATCAAGTTGATCAGTCTCAATATCGGAAGTCTAGTGCTTCAAAGTCCCAAATGCATGCTCATGAATGTTTATGCTAGTTATATCAGTTAGATATCCTAATAGCACATAAACATAAACACAGAGAATGCACAGAAGCATAGTCAGTCTGTCCCTCAGGCTCTATAGGAATGAACTGCTCTGATACCATAATGTAACACCCTACCACACAGAGTCTTATGCTTCAGTCATAAAATAGAGGTGGCAAGGCATTACGACCTCTAAAAATAAAATCTAGTAGGTATAATATTGCAAAAATATTTATAACTAAGAGCCTTTGAAGAAAAAAGGGTAAATCAAAACCGTTAAATCAAAAAGCGCAACACTTCAATCGATAACGTAAACGAACAGACAGAGAGTAAGTTAAAGCTAAGAGATATACAAAAGAGTGCCAAAATACATATATCAAGACTCGGGACTCGGCTTGCAAAGATAACCGATCCGAGCAAATAAGGTATACATACATATATAAGGAACTTGCTAAAAGACAACCCAAAAGACAATATACAGAACCTGCTTCTCCAAAATAGCCTCTAAGAAGAGCTAATACAAAATATATATACAATGGAGAATATGAGTATCTAAACAAGCATATAATGATCAAAATAAAATCCTAAGTTACAAGGATCTCTACCAAAAGGAAGTCTACAGCATGCCTCAGCGAGGAGCCTTACGTCCTGCATCTAAAAACCATAAAATCTGCATGGATGAGAACCGAAGGTTCTCAGCATGGTAACAGTGCCCAAATATCTAACACATAATATCCTGGGAAAGCCGAAGGCAATCCTAGAACTTCCAGATTATAATCAAAGCGTAAAACATGCTAAACCAAAAGATATGTAAATAGGCGACTAACTTAAGGATCTTCGGACTAACTAAACATCCCCTTTCCAAATCCTGTAAACCTCCCAACCGCCAATAGTGATCCAATATACAAGCACAATTATATCAAGCAAAGAAATGCACAAGTAGGAAACAAGTAAGGCAATTTGGCAATAAGAAAGTAATGATGCAATCAAACAGGCATTCCAAACAATTCACATATAATGCAGATGATGCATGCCTGTCCTAGTGGCTGATGAATCTCATCTGTCGGTTATAAAACCAACCCAACAAGTCCTGGTAGCTAACCATTGGACTGTCCCTCTGTCGTGCATCTCCAACTTGAGTTATACTCAACATAAATCATAATCTCATATATATATATATCCAACACCCTCACTGGTGTATATTTGCGGGGGCGAGTTCATCCGGGACTTTCACAATGCCCGGCCACACTTACGACATAAGGTCAGCAGAGTATCGAGTCTCCACCTGGAGCACGTGGTGGCTAGCCACTGCTTTCACCCAGGGAGACTCGTATCTCACATAGGTGGAGTGCAAATAATCATAATATCAACAATTTAATTCAGCATATATGCATTTAGTCATAGCCACACATTAATATTCATCTCAGCCATTCAGCTTTCAACTCATAATTCATAATCAGATTTAATCACCATCACATACAGCCAGTCGGCCCGTATCACACTCAGCCATTCGGCTATCATCATATACAGCACTCCACCATCCTCCTCAATAATTCATATCCTCATCTTTCATCATAATTCATCATAACATCCTCTTTCTTCACCCACAAGTTACCCTCTCCCCTAGCTTACTCTCATTCGCTAGGTATTCTATATCAATTCAAGATTTAAGGGATGAAAATGGAGATTTATAAGTGTGAAATAACACCTCAGAAGGTTACAAGCTTGTTGGGAATGTAAGAGACTTGAAAACAAAAGCTTAAAAAAAGGGCTGGGTCACGTGCATACGCACAAGGGTGTGCGTGCGCACGCCCAGAAGCATCTTTAAAAGTGTGCGTACGCACAGGAAGCAAAATCTTCAGGGTTGAATGCATGCACAAGGCGTGCTGGCACCACCAACAGTATGCCATTCCCAATGTGTGCGTGCGCACAGGCCTGTGCGTACGCACAACTCGTAATTCTTCGTTGGTTGTGTGTGCCCACAGGGCATGCTAGCGCTCTTACCAGTAGCCCTGTCCCCGCGTGTGCATACGCAAAAGGCTGTACGTGCACACAGGTCCAAATTCCCGCGGGATGTGCGTGCGCACACAAACCAGAAATCACAAATTCTGTAAAAGTTGCAGAATTCAGATTTTTAGCCCGAACTTCCAACGATCATATCTGCTTCCGTAAAAATCATATTTCTACCAAATATAAACCATTATAAAGCCTATGAAATCATCTTTCTTTTGATATAAAAATCATCAAATTCTGAAAAGAATAACTCAAGATATGATCCGTTGAAGTTCATCTAAATCCCACTTTTACCAAAACTCATAAACTCCCCATTTCAAAATATACACTTACCAAATCAAATCAAAATCAACCCAAAACTCAACCATTCGAAGATTAACCATTTCCAAACCTCATTCAATTATTAACCCATCAATTACACCATATTTAACCAATATCTCAATCTCCAATAAGCATTCAGTTCATCAATCACCTTATATACATATATACACATATCAATATTACACTTCTATCATGCTCATCAACAGGAGCCTCAATCCATATCATCAATCCAACATATAATTCATTCACACACAATATTACATGCTTTGCCAACCATTACAACCACTTACAATCATTTTCACCCTCATTCATACATTTTTAATTCAATCTAAATTAACCAACAACCACATCAATAATTCCAAAGTCCTATCCTAGGGTCACCAGCCTACGTTTTTATACTACATTACATTTTAGATACAGGAAACTGAAACCATACCTTGGCTAATTCCCGTTACACCCGGAATACCCTCAAACTCAACTTCCAAGGTTTCTAAACTCCACCAATAGATTTTTCCAAGCTTGGGGCTCCACATCAAAGCTTCCAAAATCACCAATCAAGCTCCATTACACACATATATAATGCCTAGGCCATAATATCACATCAAACACAATAACTCAATACCCAATACCTCAAATTCAATATTTTCACTAGGGTTTGAGATTTCTTACCTTACCCAAGGATCAAGGGAGCAAGAACAAGCCTTCCCTTCAAGCTAATTTGATCCTATAACACAAGAAGCTCACAACTTTCAATATTTTTGCCCATGAAACTCAAAACTAAGGGCTGGGAATCGAAGGAGAAAACGTGGCTTACCTCAAGATTGATTATATGGGTTTTGTAGAGCTCAATACTGCGGTCGTGTGGCCACAAACGGTGTATCAATCAGAGCTCCGGATCAAAAGTTATCAACAATGGAAGATTGAAGTGAATAGGAGAAAGGATTTTGATCTTTCTGTCCTTTTCCCCTTTGTGTTCAGCGTGTGTGTGTTCTTGGAGGAGAGAGAGTGCTGAGCTCTCTCATTAAATGAGACCTTGGCTGGGCCCTTGGGCCCAACTTGGGTCCGGTTGGCCTGGTTTGGCCCGTAATCTTGGGGCGATTTCTTTAAAATTGGTGTCAAAATTTTTGTTTTAAATTTCTCTACCACATTAAACCATAAAAATCTCATTTCTCACTTTCTAGAATATATTTTAATTTATGAATTAATTAGCCATTAATTAACCGGGTTTTACATGGAGCGGTGAGTTGATGGATGAAGTGGATATGGGGAACCTAATCGGTGGGGGTTACTTGTGGTTAATTTCATTGAAATGAAAATAGTTTCTTCCCCTAGGCCATTATTTCATTTTGGTTAAAAATTGCTTGTGAAGGTTGCTGAGAAAGGAATGAGTAAAAGAGGTACATTCTAACTTTCTCTCCCTGTATTTTGTTTCGACAGCTTTTGAATTTTGTTTGTTTAGTATGGGTTTTGAGAGAGAGAAAGAAAAGAGGAAGACAGTGGACTGGTTAGACGTTTGGGTGAGTGAGGATGTTAAGATGCGTACATTACTGTTCATAGATATGGAGGCTGTGAAGGAAATAGATTTGAGGAAGATAGTGAAGCTAGGTTCAGGGATTCATGTGAAACTGTTACTGTGTGCCAGCGATGACCGTGTGTATCATAGAGCAAAGGATTTTGAATTTTTCTTCATCAATAGTTGTGTCATGGAGGAACTGAAAGTGAAACTTCCATTCTCAGGGTTTCAATGTCAAGTGTTGAGGCAGTTGAACTGCGCCCCCTCTCAGCTTCATCCAAATGGGTGGTCATTTTTACGAAGCTTTGAGATGTTGATGGAGTATCTAGAAGAGAAGCCTTCTTTGGAACTTTTCTTCTCGATGTTTCAGCAAAAGGCGTTTGGAAGGGTGGGTGGATTAATGGTGCACGAAATTGTGATCTCCAGGCTCGAACAAATCCTGGTAATGGCTCCAAAGCTTGGTGCTCTGATCTTAATTCATAATTGTCACAACTTCGATACAACTAACCAGCAAGTGCACTGGGTCGTCCAAGTAATACCTTACGTGAGTAAGGGTCGAATCCCACGGAGATTGTTGGTATGAAGCAAGCTATGGTCACCTTGTAAATCTCAGTCAGGCGGATATAAATTGATAATGGAGTTTTCGAATAATAATTAATAAGATAGGGATAGAGGTACTTATGTAAATCATTGGTAGGAATTTCAGATAAGCGAATGGAGATACTTTCGTTCCTCTGAACCTCTGCTTTCCTGCTATCTTCATCCAATCAGTCTTACTCCTTTCCATGGCTGGCTTTATGCAAGGGCATCACCGTTGTCAGTGGCTACATCCCCTCCTCTCAGTGAATAATATGCTCACGCACCCTGTCACGGCACGGCTATTCATCTGTCGGTTCTCGATCATGCTGGAATAGGATTCACCCTCCTTTTGCGTCTGTCACTAACGCCCAACAATCGCGAGTTTGAAGCTCGTCACAGTCATTCAATCATTGAATCCTACTCAGAATACTGATGATTGGATTTTTGATGGTTTAGAAATTCACTAATAAAATCTCGTTGTAAAGTATAGTTTCTAAACCAATCACTAATCCTTTCATACAAAAAGTTGTTTGTCACTAGTACAAACCCCTAAAATTTATAAACCGAAGTATTGGACCTCGGGTCGTTCTCCCTAGGAATTACAATAAAGTGTCTTGTTATTGGTTATGAGTTATTTTGGGGTTTTGGATAAGAAGCATGAAAAGTAAATGGTAATGAAAATAAACTAACAACTATAAAAGGCTCTTGGTAAGGTGTGAGAACTAGAAGTCCTATCCTAATTATCCTTCTCAATTGTGATGAGAATTGTTCATTGCTACCACTTAGTTAACCCTTACTAATTAAAGGAAAGTCAAGTGGATGAATTGACTTGAGCCACAAGTCCTAGCCAACTCCCAAGGAAAGACTAGCTTTAGTGCACTCCAAACCAATTAGCAATCTCTCCAATTATCAATCAACAAAGGAATTAGATAACTCAAGTGTCACTAATTACTCTACCTAGGCCAAGAGGAACAAAATCTACACTAAAACTAAAAGAGACATTTCAACAAACACATAAAGTGCAAGAGGAGTAAACATTATTAAATGCAAGAATTAAAGGAATCTACAACTACAAAAACAAGAGATCAACAATAGAAAAGCAAAGAAGACACATTTATTATGAATTACCTCTTATTGAATTGGAAGAATGTAGAAGGAACAATACTAGATCTACAACAAAGTATAAGAACAACATAAAGGAAATTACAACAAAGGAATAGAAGAAGATTGAATGTAGCAACAAAGAATTGAGAGATAGAAGTGGAAGAAAGCAAAGATTAAAACCTAGATCTAAAAACTAAACCTAATTCTAATCCTAATTCTAGAGAGAAGAGAGAGCTTCTCTCTCTAGAAACTAACTCTCACTACTAAACTAAGCTAAAACTAAACTAATGGTAACTAACTTCTAAAGTATGAAAAGTATGAAAAGTCTCTCCATTCCCCCTTCAATCCTTGGCTTAAATAGCATCAGAAATGAGTTGGATTGGGCCCACAAGGCTTTAGAATTCGCTGGCCACGTTTTGTTTTAAGTGAACCAGGTGGCAGCAACGGCGCGTGCGCGTACTATGCGCGTACGCGTCACCATGCGCGGTTCAACCATAGCAAATCTTATATCATTTCAAAGCCCCGGATGTTAGCTTTCCAACCCAACTGGAACTGCATCATTTGGACCTCTGTAGCTCAAGTTATGGCCGATTAAGTGCGAAGAGGTCGGCTTGACAGCTTTCCGGTTCTTCCATTTCTTCATGAGTTCTCCAACTTTTCATGCTTTCTTTCTTCATTCCCTTGATCCAATCTTTGCCTCCTAAACCTTAAATCACTTAACAAACATATCAAGGCATCTAATAGAATCAAGGTGAATTAACTTTAGCTATTTTGAGTCCTAAAAAGCATGTTTTCACATTCAAGCACAATTAAAGGAGAATATACAAAACCATGCTATTTCTTGAATAAATATGGGTAAAAGGTGATATAATCCCCAAAAATCAATACAAAACAAACCGTCAAATTGGGGTTTGTCAACCTCCCCACACTTAAACCAAGCATGTCCTCATGCTTAAACCAAGAATGAAGTAAGGGTATGGCATTTATCCAATGGAAACTAACTAAATGCAATCTACCTATATGCAACTATCTAAATGAATGCAAGTGCTGGGTCAAAATAAATCAATTCCCAAGAAACATATATGCACAAGGGCTAAGGACTAGCAAGTCTAATCCACAATTGAATTGAGTTATTAAATATTTTTACAAACTTGCATGAAAATTATGATCATAGGTGAAAACATGTAATTGAGCATCGAACCCTCACCGGATGTGTTTGCACTCTATTTGCTCAAGTGTTTAGGGTTGATTCACTCAATTCTCCTCTATTTCATGCTTTCCAAGATTTGTTTTTCTTCTAACAATCAACATTTATTTCATGCATGCATACAAGTATCATGAGGTCTTTTCATTGGTTGTAATGGGGCTAGGGTCAAGGTAGGATGCATATTTGGTCAAGTGAGCTTGAAATTTGAATCTTTGATAAGCTTAAACTTCCCACCTAACCTATGACATCCTATATAATTAAGTTCTAATCTAGCTACCCATTTTTCACTTTTTCACATACTCATGCATTTTCTTTTCATTTCACAACTCATATGCATTGATCTTATTGAGCTTCACCTTGGGGCATTTTGTCCCCTTTTTATTTCTTTCTTTTTCGTTTTCTTTCTTTTTCCATTTTTTTCTATACTTTTCATATATTTTTTTTTGTTTTTCTCATTTTTTCTTTCTTTCAAACTATATACAAGAGTACCAATGCATAAGGTCTATACATTTAATCAATACATGAGCATGTACCCAATTCCCAATATTTACAATAATAATACAAAACTACCCTTTTATTCACCCAATGTCCCAAGGTTCCCACACTTGAATGATACACACACTCTAGCCTAAGCTAATCAAAGATCCAAATAAGGACATTTATTGTTTTTCGCTTTAAGGCTTGTAATGTGCTAAATTAAGAACAAGTGGGTTAATCGTAGGCTCAAATTTGGCTAACAATGGAAGATAAAAGGTAGGCTATTTGGGTAAGTGAGCTAAATGAAATGATGGCCTCAATCACATAAATGCATGAATACATAAAATAATGGACATAAAGAATCAAACAAATCAAAGATTACAATCATAGAAAGGGAATAATGCACACAAGAAGGAAAAATAAGTGGTTGTAAGATGTAACCACACCGTTAGGCTCAAATCTCACAAGCTTGTGTTCTTAGCTCAAAACATGTTCCACAATATATATAATTAAAGCAAGTTCTATGAAAAGTTTTCACTCAAATCAATTGACATGCCCTATAGATAGAAATCTTGAAAAATTCTCATTATTTTGACTAAGCTTATTGTGTATGCATATGCAAAAATAAGAAAATGCAAGTAAAAATCCTAAAATCCTATAATGAAATGCAAAAGTATTGGAGTTAGAAATTTGTCACCCAAGATTGCCGATCGGTCGGACGACCTCCCCACACTTAAAAGTTTGCACCGTCCTCGGTGCACTCAAAGATGAGCAAGGGGGTACGGCGACTCTCCGGATTGCTATGTGTTCTTTCTTCCGCTTCCATGGTTGCTTGTGGTGCATTTATCATGAAAAACAAAAATATAACACCATAAGATGAGAATATATAAAAGCAAAGAAGCATACATTGTTGGAATGAGGTAAATCACTAGAATTGAGTGAGTGAATTAGTGTGACATTAAGAAATATTAGGTGTGTGAATTCTAAATTGCGCGATTTAGAATACACATTAGCATAAAAGCTATGTCACAAAAGAAGCATGCACTTCACTTATCCTAGTGTGCTTGAGATGATTTAAGTAAGCTTGTAAGGTAAGACAAGCATTAGAGAAGCATGAAAGCATTCAAGTCAAACATATGGATGGATATAATCATGAAATACAAAGCATTAAGGTAAATGCTCAACATTATCCATCAAGAGATTGCCTAATCAAAGAATACGGTTCAAATCACATGATGGCTAGCTACAACATGCAATTCAAAAGAGTTATAAGCTCGAAGACAATTCTCATCACTTGGTATTTTTCAAAAGGTAAGCATGAAGAACTCAAAACCAAGTAACAAAATATAACCTCAATCATAGAATCCAACAAAGATTATCTAAAAACATTCATGCTTAAAATAGCATTTAGGCAATAAGGGCAGCAACGTATAATAAACAAAGTCAATAATCCAACACGTATAATGAAAAGAGAGAAAATAAAATGAAAGCTAAACTGAAACTAACTAATTAACTAACCAACTAACTAATTAACTAACTAAAATAAATGGTTATCCAAGGTGTTTGGAAGTGTTGGATGAGGGGTAGGAGAAGGGAAGAAGAAAGGAGAAGGAAAGAATTGGAAAGAGGAGAAGAAAAGAAAAGTGGATGGGAGAAAGAAATCCGCGCGTACGCACGCATGGCGCGCGCGCGTCGTTGGCTTATTTCGAGAGTGGCGCGTACGCGTTATGTGCGCGTGTGCGCAAGTGGGGTTTGTGCCAGAGGCACAACGTTGGCGCGGCGCAGGCACAACTCTCTGGAAAATGTATGGAGGTTGGAACTTCTCAATCCACGCGTACGCACGCATGGCGCGCGCGCGTGGATGGTCGGAAATGCTGTAAGTGCGCGTACGCGCCATGTACGCGTACGCGTGGATGGTGCTCTGTTTTTCAAAAAATTTTTCTATGTTTTTGCACCAATCCAAGCATTCCAAACCTCCAAGCAGCTACCAAAACACCATAAAACCTTATTTAACATACTTAAACTACCAAACATACTCAACTAACTAAACAAAACATGAAATTAAGCTAATTCTACCAATATATACAAAAGAGAAAATGAAAGGATTTTACCATGGTGGGTTGTCTCCCACCTAGCACTTTTGTTTATTGTCCTTAAGTTGGACTTATGGGGAGCTTCTCTCAAGGTGGCTTGTGCTTGTACTCATCTTGGAACTTCCACCAATGCTTGGACTTCCAATAAGCTCCATCATTCAAGATTAATATCTCCAAGCTTTGATGGAGTTCTTCACAAACCATGGGCTCCCAATATTGATCCTCATCTGTTCTCGGATCCCATATTTTGTCTTCACACCCATCTCCAAGTTGATTATCATTAATCCATGTGGGTGGTGAGCAAGGTGAATTCTCAACAAAGTGATTAAACATCCTTCTAGACCCATGTACTCTAGTTATACACCAACCTTTGCTATCAAGCTTTGGACATGTAACCATAATGAACCTAGAAGGATGCTTCCAACCACTAACCATCTCCTTTTTACTCCTAAAGCCACTAATTTTTCTAAGTTGACCATCCGTCTCAAGCAAACCATATTCAAGGGGAATAACAAAGCTTAAGTATAAGGAATTTACCCACTTGAATGAGAGAATGGATGGTGGTGGCTTGGGGAGAGGTATCTCCAATGTGCTTGCAAGCTCTACTCCCTTGTTTGCTTCCTTGTCAATCTCCACCTCTTCATAAACTTCTTCATTTTCAATCCTTTGTTCATCAACTTCCTCTAACTCTTCAACATCACTCAAGTCATAAATGGGAGGTTGAGAGAAATCTACCTCCACATCACTTTTAAATTCATTGGGAGAAGGTTCTTCAAATTCAAAGGATTCTTCACCAAGAAGATTGGATGCATGATCTTCATCACCAAGGGAACTCAATTCTTGCTTCATTCTCTCCAAGTCTTCATATAGAATATGCCTCGGAGGTTGTGCACATTCCTCCTCAACATCAAATTTACTCTTCTTGGAGGGATTTTCTTTGATTTTAGCTTCCCATGGAAGTTCCGCATCTCCTAAGTCTTCAACCACTTCTTCCTCTTCTTCAATGGTCATAGGTTCCTCCAATTGTTCTAACACAAAGTAGCCTTCCTCCTTTTCCACTGGAGTTTCCAATCTCTCCTTCATGCTATGCTCTTCTTGAGCCATGGGAGTTCCTTGAGTGTCCAAAAGTTGGGATGCTAACCGGTTTACCACCGCATCCAAGGCGGTCATGAATTGTTGCACATCCCTTGTCATCTCCTCATGTCCTTGAAGAAGAACACCAAGGGTTCCATCCATTAGAGGTTGGAGTGGATAAGAAGGTTCATTGTCTTGGAGAAAGGGTTCATTATAGGAAGGTGGTTCTTCTTGGTAAGGTGGTGGTGTGTATTGAAGTGGTTTTTGGGAGTAGTAATCTTGGAATTGTGGTTCCATGTATGGCTCATATGGTTCAAAAGGAGGTTGGTATGGTGGGTAAGGATCATGGTCATATGGAGGTGTTTGTTGAAAATAGGCTTGTGAGTGTGGTTGAGGGTCATGTTGAGGATATGACTCATAGGCATATGGTGGTGGTTCTTGAAAATCACAAGGAGATCCACCATAGCCATTTGATTGATATGCATCAAAGAATGGCTCTTCCTCATAGTGCATTGGTGGGGGTTGTTGCCATGATGATTGATCATAAGCATATGGCTCTTCCCACCTTTGATTGTCCCATCCTTGATACACATCTCCATTATAGTCCTCATCACCTACAACATAGTTGTAATCACACTCATAGCCAAAATGAGAATTCATAATGGAAAGAGAAAACAAAATCAAAAGATAATGGAAAATAAGAGAAATAAAATTCTACAACTAGCAAATAAAGCAAAAAGCAAGATATTCACACTATTCACATATGTACAATAACCAATAACATAACACCATTGCAATTCCCCGGCAACGGCGCCATTTTGATGATTGGATTTTTGACGGTTTAGAAATTCACTAATAAAATCTCGTTGTAAAGTATAGTTTCTAAACCAATCACTAATCCTTTCATACAAAAAGTTGTTTGTCACTAGTACAAACCCCTAAAATTTATAAACCGAAGTATTGGACCTCGGGTCGTTCTCCCTAGGAATTACAATAAAGTGTCTTGTTATTGGTTATGAGTTATTTTGGGGTTTTGGATAAGAAGCATGAAAAGTAAATGGTAATGAAAATAAACTAACAACTATAAAAGGCTCTTGGTAAGGTGTGAGAACTAGAAGTCCTATCCTAATTATCCTTCTCAATTGTGATGAGAATTGTTCATTGCTACCACTTAGTTAACCCTTACTAATTAAAGGAAAGTCAAGTGGATGAATTGACTTGAGCCACAAGTCCTAGCCAACTCCCAAGGAAAGACTAGCTTTAGTGCACTCCAAACCAATTAGCAATCTCTCCAATTATCAATCAACAAAGGAATTAGATAACTCAAGTGTCACTAATTACTCTACCTAGGCCAAGAGGAACAAAATCTACACTAAAACTAAAAGAGACATTTCAACAAACACATAAAGTGCAAGAGGAGTAAACATTATTAAATGCAAGAATTAAAGGAATCTACAACTACAAAAACAAGAGATCAACAATAGAAAAGGAAAGAAGACACATTTATTATGAATTACCTCTTATTGAATTGGAAAAATGTAGAAGGAACAATACTAGATCTACAACAAAGTATAAGAACAACATAAAGGAAATTACAACAAAGGAATAGAAGAAGATTGAATGTAGCAACAAAGAATTGAGAGATAGAAGTGGAAGAAAGCAAAGATTAAAACCTAGATCTAAAAACTAAACCTAATTCTAGAGAGAAGAGAGAGCTTCTCTCTCTAGAAACTAACTCTCACTACTAAACTAAGCTAAAACTAAACTAATGGTAACTAACTTCTAAAGTATGAAAAGTATGAAAAGTCTCTCCATTCCCCCTTCAATCCTTGGCTTAAATAGAATCAGAAATGAGTTGGATTGGGCCCACAAGGCTTTAGAATTCGCTGGCCACGTTTTGTTTTAAGTGAACCAGGTGGCAGCAACGGCGCGTGCGTGTACTATGCGCGTACGCGTCACCATGCGCGGTTCAACCATAGCAAATCTTATATCGTTTCGAAGCCCCGGATGTTAGCTTTCCAACCCAACTGGAACCGCATCATTTGGACCTCTGTAGCTCAAGTTATGGCCGATTAAGTGCGAAGAGGTCGGCTTGACAGCTTTCCGGTTCTTCCATTTCTTCATGAGTTCTCCAACTTTTCATGCTTTCTTTCTTCATTCCCTTGATCCAATCTTTGCCTCCTAAACCTTAAATCACTTAACAAACATATCAAGGCATCTAATAGAATCAAGGTGAATTAACTTTAGCTATTTTGAGTCCTAAAAAGCATGTTTTCACATTCAAGCACAATTAAAGGAGAATATACAAAACCATGCTATTTCTTGAATAAATATGGGTAAAAGGTGATATAATCCCCAAAAATCAATACAAAACAAACCGTCAAATTGGGGTTTGTCAAATACCACAGACAAGGTTTAGACTTTCCGGATTCTCTTGAATGCCGCCATCATTCTAGCTTACGCCACGAAGATTCTGGTTAGGAGATCTAAGAGATATTCATTCTAGCTTAATTCATGTAGAACAGAAGTGTTTGTCAGACACGCGTTCATAAAGGAGAAGGATGATGAGCGTCACACATAATCATCACCTTCATCACGCTCTTGGGTGCGAATGGATATCTTAGAAGAGAAATAAGAAGAATTGAATAGAAAACAGTAGTACTTTGCATTAATCTTTGAGGAACAGCAGAGCTCCACACCTTAATCTATGGAGTGTAGAAACTCTACCGTTAAAAATACATAAGTGAAAGTCCAGGCATGGCCGAGATGGCCAGCCCCCCAAAACGTGATCAAAGGATCATAAGGTAATCCAAAGATACCTAATACAATAGTAAGAGGTCCTATTTATAATAAACTAGCTACTAGGGTTTACATGAGTAAGTATTTGATGTATAAATCCACTTTCGGGGCCCACTTGGTGTGTGTTTGGGCTGAGCTTAAGTGTTGCACATGCAGAGGCCATTTGTGGAGTTGAACGCCAGTTTTTGTGCCAGTTTGGGCGTTCAACTCTGGTTTTGGATCCTTTTCTGGCGCTGGACGCCAGATTTGGGTAGAAAGCTGGCGTTGAACGCCAGTTTACGTCATCAATTCTTGGCCAAAGTATAGACTATTATATATTTCTGGAAAGCCCTGGATGTCTACTTTCCAACGCAATTGGAAGCGCGCCATTTCGAGTTCTGTAGCTCCGGAAACTCCACTTTGAGTGCAGGGAGGTCTGAATCCAACAGCATCAGCAGTCCTTTTTCAACCTCTGAATCTGATTTCTGCTCAAGTCCCTCAATTTCAGCCAGAAAATACCTGAAATCACAGAAAAACACACAAACTCATAGTAAAGTCCAGAAATGTGAATTTAACACAAAATCTATTAAAAACATCCCTAAAAGTAACTAGATCCTACTAAAAACATACTAAAAACAATGTCAAAAAGCGTATAAATTATCCGCTCATCACAACACCAAACTTAAATTGTTGCTTGTCCCCAAGCAACTGAAAATCAAAATAGGATAAAAAGAATAGAATATACTATAAATTCCAAACTATCAATGAAACAGAGCTTCAATCATATGAGCGGGACTTATAGCTTTTTGCCTCTTGAATAGTTTTGGCATCTCACTTTATCCATTGAGGTTCAGAATGATTGGCATCTATAGGAACTCAGAGTTCAGATAGTGTCATTGATTCTCCTAGTTCAGTATGATGATTCTTGAACACAGCTTCTTTATGAGTCTTGGCCGTGGCCCTAAGCACTTTGTTTTCCAGTATTACCACCGGATACATAAATGCCACAGACACATAATTGGGTGAACCTTTTCAGATTGTGACTCAGCTTTGCTAAAGTCCCCAATTAGAGGTGTCCAGGGTTCTTAAGCACACTCTTTTTTTTGCTTTGGACCTTGACTTTAACCGCTCAGTCTCAAGTTTTCACTTGACACCTTCACGCCACAAGCACATGGTTAGGGACAGCTTGGTTTAGCCGCTTAGACCAGGATTTTATTCCTTTAGGCCCTCCTATCCACTGATGCTCAAAGCCTTGGGATCCTTTTTATTTGCCCTTGCCTTTTGGTTTTAAGGGTTATTGGCTTTTTGCTCTTGCCTCTTGGTTTTAAGAGCTTTTGGCTTTTTCTGCTTGCTTTTTCTTTTTCTTTCTATTTTTTTTTCGCCTATTTTTTTTTTTCTGCAAGCTTTGTTCTTTGCTGCTTTTTCTTGCTTCAAGAATCATTTTTATGATTTTTCAGATTATCAAATAACATGTCTCCTAGTCATCATTCTTTCAAGAGCCAACATATTTAACATTCTTAAACAACAACTTCAAAAGACATATGCACTGTTCAAGCATACATTCAGAAAACAAGAAGCATTGTCACCACATCAATATAATTAAACTAAGTTCAAGGATAAATTCGAAACTCATGTACTTCTTGTTCTTTTGAATTAAAACATTTTTCATTTAAGAGAGGTGATGGATTCATAGGACATTTATAACTTTATAGGACATTTATAACTTTAAGACATAGTTACTAACTACTAATGATCATGTAATGAAGACACAAACACAGATAAGCACATAACATAGAAAACGAAAAACAGAAGAAATAAGAACAAGGAATGAATCCACCTTAGTAATGGTGGCGTTTCCTTCTTGAGGAACCAATGATGTCCTTGAGCTCTTCTATGTCTCTTCCTTGTCTTTGTTGCTCCTCCTTCATTGCTTTTAGATCTTCTCTGATTTCATGAAGGATGATGGAGTGCTCTTGATGTTTCACCCTTAGTTGCTTCCAATAATTGTGTGGAAGAAAATGTATCCCCTGAGGTATCTCAGGGATCTCTTGATTTGCAGTCAAATGTTCTACCACTGAGCTATAGACCCTTGATGGAAGCTTTTGTCTTCCCTTTCCTCTTTCTAGAGGTTTCTCTGGCCTTATGTGCCATCAATGGTTATGGAAAAAACAAAAAAGCTATGCTTTTACCACACCAAACTTAGAATGTTGCTCGCCCTCGAGCAAAAGAAGAAAGAATAGAAGAATAAGAAGAAGATATGGAGGAGATGGATGGGAGTGTGTATTCGGCCATATGGGTGGGATTGGGTGGGAGAGAGATGTTGAATTTTTGAAGGTAGTGGGTGTATGGATGTGAGTGGTAAATGGAAAAAAAGAAGGGATGATCATGAATGGAAAGAGAGATGATGAGGTAGATGGGGATCCTGTGGGGTCCACAGATCCTGAGGTGTCAAGGCATTTACATCCCTGCACCAATTTAGGCATGTAAAATGCCCTTGCACACAACTCTGGGCGTTCAGCGCCAGGTTGGTGCCCATTTTGGGCGTTCAACGCCCCTTTGCTGCCATTTCTGGCGTTGAACGCCAGAACCATGCTTGTTCTGGGCGTTCAGCGCCAGGATGCTCCCATTCTGGGCGTTCAGCGCCAGAACTATGCTCTGTTCTGGCGTTTGAACGCCAGACAGATGCTCCTCCAGGGTGTGATTTTTCTTCTGCTATTTTTTGATTCCGTTTTTGATTTTTTTGTTTATTTTGTGACTCCACATGATCATGAACCTAAGAAAACATGAAAAACAATAAAAATAAGAATTAGATAAACATTGGGTTGCCTCCCAACAAGCGCTTCTTTAATGTCAATAGCTTGACAGTGGGCTCTCATGGAGCCTCACAGATGTGCAGAGCTTTGTTGAGACTCTCCAACACCAAACTTAGAGTTTGGATATGGGAGTTCAACACCAAACTTAGAGTTTGTTTGTGGCCTCCCAACACCAAACTTGGAGTTTGACTGTGGGGGCTCTGGTTGACTCTGCTTGGAGAGAAGCTTTTTCTGCTTCCTCTCCATGGTTGCAGAGGGAGATCCTTGAGTTTTAAACACAAGGGAGTTCTCATTCCATTGAAGGAATATTTCACCTCTGTCAACATCAATCACAGCTCTTGTTGTGGCCAGGAAAGGTCTTCCTAGGATGATGGATTCATCCTCTTCCTTTCCAGTATCCAGGACTATGAAATCAGTAGGTATGTAAAGACCCTCAACCTTTACTAATACATCCTCTACTTGTCCATAAGCCTGTTTTCTTGAGCTGTCTGCAATCTCTAGTGAGATTTTAGCAGCTTGCACCCCATAGATTCCCAGTTTCTCTATTACAGAGAGGGGCATGAGGTTTATTCCTGAACCAAGGTCACATAGAGCCTTAAAGATCATGGTGCCTATGGTACAGGGTATTATGAACTTTCCAGGATCCTGTCTCTTCTGAGGCAATGTCAGTTGATCCAGATCACTTAGTTCATTGATGGACAAGGGAGGTTCAACTTCCCAAGTATCAATGCCAAATAACTTGGCATTCAGCTTCATGATTGCACCAAGAAACTTGGCAGTTTGCTCTTCAGTGACATCCTTATTCTCTTCAGAAGAGGAATACTCATCAGAGCTCATGAAGGGTATAAGGAGGTTCAATGGAATCTCTATGGTCTCTAGATGAGCCTCAGAGTCCTTTGGTCCCTCAGAGGGAAGCTCCTTATTGGTCACTGGACGTCCCAGGAGGTCTTCCTCCTTGGGATTCACGTCCTCTCCTCTCCTCACAGGTTCGGCCATGGCGCTTATGTCAATGGCCTTGCACTCTCCTTTTGGATTCTCTTCTGTATTACTTGGGAGAGTACTAGGAGGGATTTCAGTGATCCTTTTACTCAGCTGGCCCACTTGTGCTTCTAGATTTCTAATGGAAGTCCTTGTTTCATTCATGAAACTTACAATGGCCTTAGATAGATCAGAGACTAGATTTGCTAAATTAGAAGCATTTTGTTCAGAGTTCTCTGTCTGTTGGTGAGTTGATGATGGAAAAGGTTTATTATTGTTAAACCTGTTTCTTCCACCATTATTAAAGCCTTGTTGGGGCTTTTGATCCTTCCATGAGAAATTTGGATGATTTCTCCATGTTGAGTTATAGGTGTTTCCATAAGGTTCACCTAAGTAATTTACCTCTGCTATTGCAGGGTTCTCAGGATCATAAGCTTCTTCTTCAGAAGATGCCTCTTGAGTACTGTTGGATGCAGCTTGCATTCCATGCAGACTCTGAGAAATCATATTGACTTGCTGAGTCAATATTTTGTTCTGAGCCAATATGGCATTCAGAGTATCAACTTCAAGAACTCCCTTCTTCATAGGCGTCCCATTACTCACAGGATTCCTTTCAGAAGTGTACATGAACTGGTTATTAGCAACCATGTCAATGAGTTCTTGAGCTTCTACAGGCGTTTTCTTTAGGTGAATGGATCCACCTGCAGAAGTGTCCAGTGACATCTTTGATAGCTCAGATAAACCATCATAGAATATATCCAGGATGGTCCATTCTGAAAGCATGTCAGAAAGACACTTTTTGATCAACTGTTTGTATCTTTCCCAAGCTTCATAGAGGGATTCACCTTCTTTCTGTCTGAAGGTTTGAACATCAGCTCTAAGCTTGCTCAGCTTTTGAGGAGGAAAGTACTTGGCTAAGAAAGTCGTGACCAGCTTATCCCAAGAGTTCAGGCTTTCTTTGGGTTGAGAATCCAACCATAATCTAGCTCTGTCTCTTACAGCAAAAGGGAAAAGCATGAGCCTGTAGACTTCAGGATCTACTCCATTAGTCTTAATAGTATCACATATCTGCAAGAATTCAGTTAAGAACTGAAAAGGATCTTCAGATGGAAGTCCATAAAACTTGCAGTTCTGCTGCATCAGAGAAACTAATTGAGGTTTCAGCTCAAAGTTGTTTGCTCCAATGGCAGGAATGGAGATGCTTCTTCCATGTAAATTGGAATTAGGTGCAGTAAAGTCACCAAGCATCTTCCTTACATTATTATTATTTTCGGCTGCCATCTCCTCTTCCTGTTCGACAATTTCTGAAAGGTTATCTCTGGATTGTTGTATTTTAGCTTCTCTTAATTTTCTCTTCAGAGTCCTTTCAGGTTCTGGATCTGCTTCCACAAGAATGTTCTTATCCTTGTTCCTGCTCATATGACAAAGAAGAAGGCACAGAAAAATAATAATAATAATAGAGATCCTTTATACCACAGTATAGGGATCCCTTTGTGAGTGGAAGAAAAGAGGGGGAGACAAAGAATGTGATGTAAAGGAAGAAACACAACTGTACGGATGGAAGAGATGTGAGATGAGATGTTAGGATATGAATGAATAAATAGAATAGGATGGGGGAGGGATAATTTTCGAAAATTATTTTGAAAAAGAGTTAGTGATTTTTGAAAAATGGTTTTTGAAAAATATTTAGTAAATTTTTTTTTTTTTCGAAAATTTTTTTTTTTTTTGAAATCGAAAATAAAAATAAAAATAATTAGTTAATTAAAAAGAAATTTTTGAAAAAGGGGGAGATATTTTCGAAAATTAGAAAGGGAGAATTAGTTAGGTGGTTTTGAAAAAGTTAAGAAACAAACAAAAAGTTAGTTAGTTAGTTGAAACAAACTTTGAAAACCAATTTTGAAAAGATAAGAAGTTAGGAAATTAGAAAAGATATTTTGAAAAGATATTTTTGAAAAAGATAAGATAAGAAGATATTTTTGAAAAGATATGATAGAAATTAGTTTTTGAAAAAGATTTGATTTTTAAAATCACAATTAATGACTTGATTCACAAGAAATCACAAGATATGATTCTAGAACTCAAAGTTTGAATCTTTCTTAACAAGCAAGTAACAAACTTGAAATTTTTGAATCAAAACATTAATTGATTAGTTATTTTCGAAAATTTTATACAAAAATAAGAAAAAGATTTTTGAAAAATATTTTTGGAATTTTCGGAAATAACTAATAATTTTGAAAAAGATTTGAATTTTTTTGAAAAAGATTTTGAAAAAGATAAGATTTTCAAATTGAAAATTTGATTTGACTCATAAGAAACAACTTGATTTTAAAAATTTTTGAAAAAGTCAATCCAAATTTTCGAATTTGATGAGAAAAAAAGGGAAAGATATTTTTTTGATTTTTGAATTTTTATGATGAGAGAGAAAAACAAGAAAAATAATGCAATGCATGGCAATTTTAGATCAAAACTATGAATGTGTGCAAGAATGCTATGAATGTCAAGATAAACACCAAGAACACCATGAATGTCAAGATGAACATCATAGACACAATTTTGAAAAAAATTTAATGCAAAGAAAACATGCAAGACACCAAACTTAGAATTCTTTAATGCTTACGCACTAAGAATTCAAGAATGCATATGATAAACATGAAAAGACACAAAATAAAAAATCATCAAGATCAAACAAGAAGACTTACCAAGAACAACTTGAATATCATGAAGAACACCATGAATGCATGAAATTTTCAAAAAATGCAAGATGCACATGCAATTGACACCAAACTTATGATATGACTCAAGACTCAAACAAGAAACATGAAATATTTTTTATTTTTGTGATTTTCTAAATTTTTTTGGATTTTTATTTTATATTTTTTTGAAAAATTATTTTGAAAAAGAAAAATAAGGATTCCAAAATTTTTAATATGAATTCCAGGAATCTTATGCTCTAAAGCTCCAATCAAAGGGTCAGGCATGGCTTAATAGCCAGCCAAGCTTTAGTATGTAACTCAGACATGACACGCCTGACATTCCTTACATTCAATAGCCAATTGGCTAAGAAAGATAAAGAAGCTCTTCTCTTGAGTATAAGAATTGAGACATGGCTTTACAGCCAGCCAGGCTTCAACATGCTTCATGAAACACTAGAATTCATTCTTAAAAATTCTGAAGCCATAGAATAATTTATTTTTGAAAACATTTTTAATTAAAATTTTTTTTTTCGAAAATAAAGGAGAAAATTTTGAAAGATTTTTGAAAAATTTTTTAAAACAAAACAAAAAGAAAATTACCTAATCTGAGCAACAAGATGAACCGTCAGTTGTCCAAACTCGAACAATCCCCGGCAACGGCGCCAAAAACTTGGTGCACGAAATTGTGATCTCCAGGCTCGAACAAATCCTGGTAATGGCTCCAAAGCTTGGTGCTCTGATCTTAATTCATAATTGTCACAACTTCGATACAACTAACCAGCAAGTGCACTGGGTCGTCCAAGTAATACCTTACGTGAGTAAGGGTCGAATCCCACGGAGATTGTTGGTATGAAGCAAGCTATGGTCACCTTGTAAATCTCAGTCAGGCGGATATAAATTGATAATGGAGTTTTCGAATAATAATTAATAAGATAGGGATAGAGGTACTTATGTAAATCATTGGTAGGAATTTCAGATAAGCGAATGGAGATACTTTCGTTCCTCTGAACCTCTGCTTTCCTGCTATCTTCATCCAATCAGTCTTACTCCTTTCCATGGCTGGCTTTATGCAAGGGCATCACCGTTGTCAGTGGCTACATCCCCTCCTCTCAGTGAATAATATGCTCACGCACCCTGTCACGGCACGACTATTCATCTGTCGGTTCTCGATCATGCTGGAATAGGATTCACCCTCCTTTTGCGTCTGTCACTAACGCCCAACAATCGCGAGTTTGAAGCTCGTCAAAGTCATTCAATCATTGAATCCTACTCAGAATACTGGTGCACGAAATTGTAATGTTAATGTTCACATTACTCTCTTACAACTTCGCACAACTAACCAACAAGTGCACTGGGTCGTCCAAGTAATACCTTACGTGAGTAAGGGTCGAATCCCACAGAGATTGTTGGTTTGAAGCAATCTATGGTTATCTTGTAAATCTTAGTCAGGAAGTCAATTATGTTTATTAGTTGAATTATGAATAACCAGTAGAGCATAAATTAAAAGTTACTTGTTGTGTAGTAATGGAGAATATGTTGGAGTTTTGGAGATGCTTTGTCTTCTGAATCTTTGCTTTCCTCTGTCTTCTGATTCACGCACGCATGTCCTCCTATGGCAAGCTGTGTGTTGGTGGATCACCGTTGTCAATGGCTACCTTCCATCCTTCCAGTGAAAACTACGCTCACGCACTCTGTCACAGCACGGCTAATCACCGGTTGGTTCTCGATCCGGTTGGAATAGGATTTACTATCCTTTTGCATCTGTCACTAACGCCCAGCCTTCAGGAGTTTGAAGCTCGTCACAGTCATTCAATCCTTGAATCCTACTCGGAATACCACAGACAAGGTTTAGACTTTCCGGATTCTCATGAATGCTGCTATCAGTTCTAGCTTATACCACGGAGATTCTGATTAAAGAATCTAAGAGATACTCATTCAATCGGATATAGAACGGAGGTGATTGTCAGGCACACGTTCATGGTTTGAGGAAGGTGATGAATGTCACAGATCATCACCTTCATCACAGTTAAGCGCGAATGAACATCTTAGATAGGAACAAGCGTGTTTGAATGGAAAACAGGAATACTTGCATTAATTCATCGAGACACAGCAGAGCTCCTCACCCCCAACAATGGGGTTTAGAGACTCATGCCGTCAGAGAATACAAAGTTTAGATCTGAAAATGTCATGAGATACAAAATAAGTCTCTAAAAGTTGTTTAAATACTAAACTAGTAGCCTAGGGTTACAAAATATGAGTGGACTATGATGGATGATGCAGAGGTCCACTTCTGGGGCCCACTTGGTGTGTGTTGGGGCTGAGATTTGAGTGAGTCACGTGCAGAGGCCATTTGTGGAGTTGAACGCCAGTTTTTATGCCAGTTTGGGCGTTCAACTCCAGTTTTTGATCCTTTTCTGGCGCTGGACGCCAGAATTGGGCAGAGAACTGGGGTTGAACGCCTGTTTACGTCGTCTATCCTTGTGCAAAGTATGGAGTATTATATATTGCTGGAAAGCCCTGGATGTCTACTTTCCAATGCAATTGGAAGCATGCCATTTCGAGTTCTGTAGCTCCAGAAATTCCAATTTGAGTGCAGGGAGGTCAGAATCCAACAGCATTAGCAGTCCTTTTTCAGCCTGAATCAGATTTTTGCTCAGCTCCTTCAATTTCAGCCAGAAAAATACCTAAAATTACAGAAAAACACACAACTCATAGTAAAGTCCAGAAATATGAATTTTTCCTAAAAACTACTAGAAATAGACTAAAAACTAACTAAAACATACTCTAAACTATATGAAATTATCCCCAAAAAGCGTATAAAATATCCGCTCATCACAACACCAAACTTAAACTGTTGCTTGTCCTCAAGCAACTAGACAAATAAAATAGAAGACTAATAGGTTGAGAAGCAATAATATCTCAGAGTTTTTGATTGAAGCTCAGATTCTAATTAGATGAGTGGGACTAGTAGCTTTTTGCTTCTCAACAGTTTTGGCATCTCACTTTATCCATTGAAGCTCAGAGTGATTGGCATCTATAGGAACTCAGAATTCAGATAGTGTTATTGATTCTCTTAGTTCAATGTGATGATTCTTGAACACAGCTTCTTTATGAGTCTTGGCCGTGGCCCTAAGCACTTTGTTTTCCAGTATTACTACCGGATACATAAATGCCACAGACACATAACTGGGTGAACCTTTTCAGATTGTGACTCAGCTTTGCTAAAGTCCCTAATTAGAGGTGTCCAGAGTTCTTAAGCACACTCTTCTTTTTGCTTTGGACCTTGACTTTAACCCTCAGTCTCAAGTTTTCACTTGACACCTGCACGCCACAAGCGCATGGTTAGGGACAGCTTGGTTTAGCCGCTTAGACCAGGATTTCAGTCCTTTAGGCCCTCCTATCCACTGATGCTCAAAGCCTTGGGATCCTTTTTATTACCCTTGCCTTTTGGTTTTAAGGGCTTTGGCTTTTTGCTCTTGCCTTTTGGTTTTAAGAGCTTTGGCTTTTTCTGCTTGCTTTCTCTTTTTTTCTTTCTCTTTTTTTTTTTTTTTTCTGCAAGCTTTGTTCTTTGCTGCTTTTTCTTGCTTCAAGAATCATTTTTATGATTTTTCAGATTCTCAATAACATGTCTCATGTTCATCATTCTTTCAAGAGCCAACATATTTAACAGTCTTAAACAACAAATTCAAAAGATATATGCACTGTTCAAGCATTCATTCAGAAGACAGAAAGCATTGCCACCACATTTAACTAATTAGAATTTCTCTTATTAAAACTCGAAATTTTATTGCTTCTTATTCAAAAGATCTACTACTTTATTCATGTTTGCTGATGATGAGAAAAATAAACTATAGCTTAATTGGAGATAAAATCAAAATAGATACTAATTACTACTATATGACTCCTAAGGTAAAATTAAAATAAGAACAGTTATCACAGAGTTAAGGCTAAGATTAGAACTCAACAACCTTGAGGTTTGGGAAGTGGATGTTCCTCTAGTCTGTGAGGTGCTTGGTCCTTCAAGAGAGAATTTCTGGCGCTTCAGTTCCTTTAAATCACGCCCTTGCTCCTCTTGGAGTGGGTTGTTTTCCTTTAGGGGCCATGATCTTAGTGATCACGGATAAGCACACCAAACTTAGAGCTTTGCTTGTCCTCAAGCAAAAGAAAAAGAAGGAGATGGGTAGAAGGAGAGCTCCTCCCCACCATCCTGGCGTTTGAACGCCCAAACACTGCCTGTTTTGGGCGTTCAACGCCCAAGTGCTGCTCTCCTGGGCGTTCAACGCCCAGTTGTTGCCCTTTTCTGGCGTTGAACGCCAGATAGCTATCCTTACTGGCGTTCAGCGCCCACTGGATGCCCATTTTGGGCGCTGAACGCCCAAAATGGCCTTCACTGGCGTTTTCTTGCCAGTAAGCTCCCTATCTCTGTTTTGTGTGTAGATTCCTTCTGTAACCCTGTAAACTTATGCAAATGATTCTTTACCTTAGTGTCAGTGAACTTTATATAAACAAATAAAAATAAAAATAGGGCAAAATGCTTAGAGGATTGTTGCCCCATGGCTGGGTTGCCTCCCAGCAAGCGCTTCTTTATTGTCTTTAGCTGGACCTTGCTGAGCTCTTAATCTAGCTTCAGCCTTGAGCATTCTTGCTCAGTGTTGCCTTCAAGATAATGCTTGATTCTCTGTCCATTGACAATGAACTTCTTATCAGAATCAATATCTTGAAGCTCCACGTAACCATATGGTGACACACTTGTAATCACGTATGGTCCCCTCCACCGGGATTTCAGTTTCCCGGGGAATAGCCTGAGTCTAGAGTTAAACAACAGGACCTTCTGTCCTGGTTCAAAGATTCTAGATGACAGCTTTCTGTCATGCCATTTTTTTTATTTTTCTTTATAAAGCTTGGCATTTTCGAAAGCTGTGAATCTGAATTCCTCTAGCTCATTTAGCTGGAGCAATCGTTTTTCTCCTGCTAATTTGGCATCTAAGTTTAGGAATCTGGTTGCCCAATAAGCTTTATGTTCCAGTTCCACGGGCAGGTGACATGCCTTACCATACACAAGTTGGTATGGAGAGGTCCCTATAGGGGTCTTGAATGTTGTTCTGTAAGCCCACAGAGCATCATCCAAGCTCCTTGCCCAATCCTTTCTACGGGTATTTACTGTCCGTTCCAGGATTCTCTTTAATTCTCTGTTAGAGACTTCAGCTTGCCCGTTGGTTTGTGGATGATATGGAGTGGCCACTTTGTGGCGAATTCCATACCGAACCATGGCAGAGTAAAGCTGTTTATTGCAGAAGTGAGTGCCCCCATCGCTGATTAACACTCTAGGGACACCAAACCTGCTAAAGATATGTTTCTGGAGGAATTTCAGCACTGTTTTAGTATCATTGGAGGGTGTGGCGATAGCCTCAACCCATTTTGATACATAGTCAACTGCCACCAGAATATAAGTGTTTGAGTATGATGGTGGAAAAGGTCCCATGAAGTCAATTCCCCATACATCAAACAACTCTATTTCCAAGATCCCTTGTTGAGGCATGGCGTAACCATGAGGCAGGTTACCAGCTCTTTGGCAACTGTCACAATTACGTACAAACTCTCGGGAATCTTTATAGAGTGTGGGCCAATAGAAGCCACATTGGAGGACTTTGGTGGCTGTTCGCTCACCTCCGAAATGGCCTCCATATTGAGATCCGTGGCAATGCCATAGGATTCTCTGTGCTTCCTCTCTGGGGACACACCTACGGATAATTCTGTCTGCACATCTCTTAAAGAGATAGGGTTCATCCCACAAGTAGTACTTTGCATCAGTAACTAATTTCTTCTTTTGTATTCTATTGTACTCCTTGGGTATGAACCTTGCAGCTTTATAGTTTGCAATATCGGCAAACCATGGTGCTTCCTGAATGGCAAATAGATGCTCATCAGGGAACGTCTCAGAGATCTCAAGAAAGGGGAGGGACGTCCCTTCCACTGGCTCTATCCGGGACAGATGATCAGCCACTTGGTTCTCTGTCCCTTTTCTGTCTCTTATTTCTATATCAAACTCTTGCAGAAGCAATACCCATCTGATGAGCCTGGGTTTTGAATCCTGCTTTGTGAGTAGATACTTAAGAGCAGCATGGTCAGTGTACACAATCACCTTTGATCCTACTAAGTAGGATCTGAACTTGTCAATGACGTAAACCACTGCAAGTAATTCCTTTTCTGTGGTTGTGTAATTTTTCTGGGCATCATTTAAAACGCGGCTGGCATAATAAATGACATGCAGAAGCTTGTCATGCCTCTGTCCCAATACTGCACCAATGGCGTGATCACTGGCATCACACATTAACTCAAATGGCAATGTCCAGTCTGGTGCAGAAATGACTGGTGCTTTGACCAGCTTAGCTTTCAGCGTTTCAAACGCCTGCAGGCATGCTGTGTCAAACACAAATGGCGTGTCAGCAGCTAGCAGATTGCTTAGAGGTTTTGCGATTTTTGAAAAATCCTTTATAAACCTCCTATAGAATCCTGCATGCCCCAGAAAGCTTCTGATTGCCTTAACATTGGCAGGTGGTGGTAATTTTTCGATTACCTCTATTTTTGCTTGATCCACCTCTATTCCCTTGTTTGAGATCTTATGCCCAAGAACAATTCCTTCAGTCACCATGAAGTGACACTTTTTCCAGTTTAAAACTAGGTTGGTTTCTTGGCATCTTTTCAGAACAAGTTTCAAGTGATCAAGACAGGAGCTGAATGAGTCTCCATATACTGAGAAGTCATCCATGAAGACTTCCAGAAATTTTTCCACCATATCAGAGAAAATAGAGAGCATGCATCTCTGGAAGGTTGCAGGTGCATTGCATAGCCCAAAGGGCATCCTTCTGTAAGCAAACACTCCGGATGGACATGTGAATGCTGTTTTCTCTTGATCCTGGAGATCTACTGCAATCTGGTTATAGCCTGAGTAGCCATCCAAAAAGCAGTAATAATCATGACCTGCTAGTCTCTCTAGCATCTGGTCTATGAATGGTAAAGGAAAATGATCCTTTCTGGTGGCTGTATTGAGCCTTCTGTAGTCAATACACATGCGCCACCCTGTAACTGTTCTTGTAGGAACCAGTTCATTTTTTTCATTATGAATCACTGTCATGCCTCCCTTTTTTGGGACGACTTGAACAGGGCTCACCCAGGGGCTATCAGAAATGGGATAAATAATCCCAGCCTCTAGTAATTTGGTGACCTCTTTCTGCACCACTTCCTTCATGGCTGGATTTAGCCGCCTCTGTGGTTGAACCACTGGTTTGGCATTATCCTCCAATAGGATTTTGTGCATGCATCTAGCTGGGCTTATGCCCTTAAGGTCACCTATGGACCACCCAAGAGCTGTCTTGTGTGTCCTTAGCACTTGAATAAGTGCTTCCTCTTCCTGTGAATTTAAAGCAGAGCTTATGATCACTGGAAAAGTGTCACCTTCTCCTAGAAATGCATATTTCAAGGATGGTGGCAGTGGCTTGAGCTCTGGTTTAGGAGGCTTTTCCTCTTTCAGAAGAAAGTTCAGAGGCTCTTTCATGTCCCATGAATCCTCCAAATCAGGCTGAACATCTTTAAAGATGTTTTCCAACTCTGATTCGAGACTCTCAGCCATGTTGATCTCTTCTACCAAAGAGTCAATAAGGTCAACTTTCATGCAGTCTGTTGATGTGTCTGGATGCTGCATGGCTTTGACAGCGTTCAACTTGAACTCGTCATCGTTGACTCTCAGGGTTATTTCCCCTTGCTGGACGTCAATGAGGGATCGTCCAGTTGCTAGGAAGGGTCTTCCTAGAATGAGAGTAGCACTCTTGTGCTCCTCCATTTCCAGCACAACAAAGTTAGTGGGAAAGGCGAATGGCCCAACTCTGACAATCATGTCCTCAATCACGCCTGATGGGTATTTAGTGGAACCATCAGCAAGTTGGAGACATATCTGGGTTGGTTTAACTTCTTCAGTTAAGCCAAGCTTCCTGATAGTGGATGCAGGTATTAGGTTGATGCTTGCCCCAAGATCGCATAAAGCTGTCTTGGTGCAATCACCTTCTAATATGCATGGTATCAGAAAACTCCCAGGGTCTTTAAGCTTTTCAGGAAAGCTTTTCAGAATGACTGCACTGCATTCTTCAGTGAGGAGAACTCTTTCTGTTTCTCTCCACTCCTTTTTATGACTCAAGATCTCTTTCATGAACTTGGCATAAGAAGGTATTTGCTCAAGTGCCTCTGCAAATGGAATCTTTATTTCAAGAGTCCTTAGATAATCTGCAAAGCGAGCAAATTGCTTATCCTGCTCCTCTTTCCGGAGTTTTTGAGGATAAGGTATCTTGGCTTTATATTCCTCAACCTTAGTGGTTAAAGAAGCCTTTTTAGAGGGGTTGTTATCAGCACTTATGTGTGTCTGATCCCTCACTGGCAATTGCGTACCAGAGTTAGAGGCTGGAGTGACGTTAGACGCCAACTCATTGTCTGTTCCTGGCGCCTGAACGCCAGAAATGTGCCCCTGTTGGGCGTTCAACGCCAGATTCTTCCTTGTTTCTGGCGCTGAACGCCAGTTTTGGGCATGGTCTGGGCGTTCAGCGCCAGCCTTCCACCCATTTTCTGGCGTTTTAGTGCCAGAATTATTTTTCCCTGGGCTCTTACTGTCCTCAGGGGAATATTTGGTGGGTTGCTCATTTCTTGAATTTTTGATGCCTTGAGGTGGGGCATTTAATGTTTTCCCACTTCTTAATTGAACTACTTGGCATTCTTCTGCTATTTGCTTTGATAGTTGCTGCTTTGTTTGCTTAAACTGTTCTTCCATATGTATATTAGCTATCCTTGTCTCCTGTAACCTGTCTTTGAATTCAGCTAGCTGCTTTGTTAGAAAATCTAATTGCTGATTGAATTCAGCAGCTTGTTTTACAGTACTGAATTCAGCAGTTACTGTTTTAACCTCTTCATTCATGGAAGGGTTGCTGCTTAGATACAGATGCTGATTCCTGACAACTGTATCAATGAGCTCTTGAGCTTCTTCAATTGTCTTTCTCATATGGATAGATCCACCAGCTGAGTAATCTAAAGACATCTGAGCTCCTTCTGCAAGCCCATAGTAGAAGATGTCTAACTGAACCCACTCTGAAAACATTTCAGAGGGGCATTTTCGTAGCATCTCTCTGTATCTCTCTCAGGCATCATAAAGAGATTCATTATCTCCTTGTTTAAAGCCTTGGATGTCCAGCCTTAGCTGTGTCATCCTTTTTGGAGGGAAATATTGATTCAGAAATTTTTCTGTCAGCTGTTTCCATGTTCTTATGCTGGCCTTAGGTTGGTTATTTAACCACCTTTTAGCTTGATCTTTTACAGCAAATGGAAACAGTAATAGTCTGTAGACATCCTGATCTATTTCCTTATCATGTACTGTGTCAGCAATTTGTAAAAATTGTGCCAGAAACTCTGTAGGTTCTTCCTGTGGAAGACCGGAATACTGGCAACTTTGCTACACCATGATAATGAGCTGAGGATTCAACTCAAAGCTACTAACTCCAATGGAGGGTATGCAGATGCTACTCCCATATGAAGCAGTAGAGGGGTTAGAATATGACCCCAAAGTCCTCCTGGACTGTCCATCTCCACTTATGTCCATGATGGATCTATGGATATAACTTGGACTGATTTATCTTTTTATTTATTTTATTTTATAAGAAGTAAATACTTAAATAAAATAAAATAACTAAAAAGAATTTGAATTTTAAAAAAAAAAAATTTTTTTTTCGTATATAAAAAAATAAAAATTAATTAGTTAATAAAAAAGAAATTTTTGAAAAAGAGGGGAGATATTTTCGAAAATTAGAGAGAGAGAGTTAGTTAGGTAGTTTTGAAAAAGCTAAGAAACAAACAAAAAGTTAGTTAGTTAGTTGAAACAAATTTGAAATGATAAGAAGTTAGGAAGTTAGAAGAGATATTTTGAAAAGATATTTTTGAATTTAGTGAGGAGAGAGAAAAACAATAAGATAGTACAAGATTTAAAATTTTTAGATCTAATGCTCCCTGTTTTCGAAAAATTTGGAGGGAAAACACCAAGGAACACCAAACTTAAAAATTTTAAGATCAAGACACAAGGAAACTCAAGAACACTTTGAAGACTCACAAGAACACAAGAACATGAAGGAAGAACACCAAACTTAAAATTTTTAGAAAAACAAACCAAAATTTTCGAAAATCAAAGGGGAATCAACAAGAAAACACCAAACTTAAAGTTTGGCACAAGATTTAAGAGAAAAAAATATTTTTGAAAAAGAAGGTTTTGAAAAGAGTATAAAAGAGTCTAACCCAATCAAATTAATGTTCTAGCCAAATGAGTTATGGGACCTTCAAAAATTTTAAGAAAGATTATTTTTGAAAACACCAAACTTAAGGTTTGGCACAGGATTTAAAAGAAAAATTATTTTTGAAAAAGATTTTTTTTTTTTTTAAATATGATAGCCAATTATTATGAACATAAACACCACGTTCTAAATAACTGAGCTATAAGTTTAAAGTATTTTAACAAGGGGTAATTAATAAAAGATTCTAAACTAAAAAAGAAAGATTTTTCCTAATCTAAGCAACAAAATAATCCGTCAGTTGTTCAAACACGAACAATCCCCGGCAACGGCGCCAAAAACTTGGTGCACGAAATTGTAATGTTAATGTTCACATTACTCTCTTACAACTTCGCACAACTAACCAGCAAGTGCACTGGGTCGTCCAAGTAATACCTTACGTGAGTAAGGGTCGAATCCCACAGAGATTGTTGGTTTGAAGCAATCTATGGTTATCTTGTAAATCTTAGTCAGGAAGTCAATTATGTTTATTAGTTGAATTATGAATAACCAGTAGAGCATAAATTAAAAGTTACTTGTTGTGTAGTAATGGAGAATATGTTGGAGTTTTGGAGATGCTTTGTCTTCTGAATCTCTGCTTTCCTCTGTCTTCTGATTCACGCACACATGTCCTCCTATGGCAAGCTGTGTGTTGGTGGATCACTGTTGTCAATGGCTACCTTCCATCCTTCCAGTGAAAACTACGCTCACGCACTCTGTCACAGCACGGCTAATCACCGGTTGGTTCTCGATCCGGTTGGAATAGGATTTACTATCCTTTTGCATCTGTCACTAACGCCCAGCCTTCAGGAGTTTGAAGCTCATCACAGTCATTCAATCCTTGAATCCTACTCGGAATACCACAGACAAGGTTTAGACTTTCCGGATTCTCATGAATGCTGCTATCAGTTCTAGCTTATACCACGGAGATTCTGATTAAAGAATCTAAGAGATACTCATTCAATCGGATATAGAACGGAGGTGGTTGTCAGGCACACGTTCATGGTTTGAGGAAGGTGATGAATGTCACAGATCATCACCTTCATCACAGTTAAGCGCGAATGAACATCTTAGATAGGAACAAGCGTGTTTGAATGGAAAACAGGAATACTTACATTAATTCATCGAGACACAGCAGAGCTCCTCACCCCCAACAATGGGGTTTAGAGACTCATGCCGTCAGAGAATACAAAGTTTAGATCTGAAAATGTCATGAGATACAAAATAAGTCTCTAAAAGTTGTTTAAATACTAAACTAGTAGTATGGGTTACAAAATATGAGTGGACTATGATGGATGATGCAGAGGTCCACTTCTGGGGCCCACTTGGTGTGTGTTGGGGCTGAGATTTGAGTGAGTCACGTGCAGAGGCCATTTGTGGAGTTGAACGCCAGTTTTTATGCCAGTTTGGGCGTTCAACTCCAGTTTTTTATCCTTTTCTGGCGCTGGACGCCAGAATTGGGCAGAGAACTGGGGTTGAACGCCAGTTTACGTCGTCTATCCTTGTGCAAAGTATGGACTATTATATATTGCTGGAAAGCCCTGGATGTCTACTTTCCAATGCAATTGGAAGCATGCCATTTCGAGTTCTGTAGCTCCAGAAAATCTAATTTGAGTGCAGGGAGGTCAGAATCCAACAGCATTAGCAGTCCTTTTTCAGCCTGAATCAGATTTTTGCTCAGCTCCTTCAATTTCAGCCAGAAAAATACCTGAAATTACAGAAAAACACACAACTCATAGTAAAGTCCAGAAATATGAATTTTTCCTAAAAACTACTAGAAATAGACTAAAAACTAACTAAAACATATTCTAAACTATATGAAATTATCCCCAAAAAGCGTATAAAATATCCGCTCATCAAATACCACAGACAAGGTTTAGACTTTCCGGATTCTCTTGAATGCCGCCATCATTCTAGCTTACGCCACGAAGATTCTGGTTAGGAGATCTAAGAGATATTCATTCTAGCTTAATTCATGTAGAACAGAAGTGTTTGTCAGACACGCGTTCATAAAGGAGAAGGATGATGAGCGTCACACATAATCATCACCTTCATCACGCTCTTGGGTGCGAATGGATATCTTAGAAGAGAAATAAGAAGAATTGAATAGAAAACAGTAGTACTTTGCATTAATCTTTGAGGAACAGCAGAGCTCCACACCTTAATCTATGGAGTGTAGAAACTCTACCGTTAAAAATACATAAGTGAAAGTCCAGGCATGGCCGAGATGGCCAGCCCCCCAAAACGTGATCAAAGGATCATAAGGTAATCCAAAGATGCCTAATACAATAGTAAGAGGTCCTATTTATAATAAACTAGCTACTAGGGTTTACATGAGTAAGTATTTGATGTATAAATCCACTTCCGGGGCCCACTTGGTGTGTGTTTGGGCTGAGCTTAAGTGTTGCACGTGCAGAGGCCATTTGTGGAGTTGAACGCCAGTTTTTGTGCCAGTTTGGGCGTTCAACTCTGGTTTTGGATCCTTTTCTGGCGCTGGACGCCAGATTTGGGTAGAAAGCTGGCGTTGAACGCCAGTTTACGTCATCAATTCTTGGCCAAAGTATGGACTATTATATATTTCTGGAAAGCCCTGTATGTCTACTTTCCAACGCAATTGGAAGCGCGCCATTTCGAGTTCTGTAGCTCCAGAAAATCCACTTTGAGTGCAGGGAGGTCAGAATCCAACAGCATCAGCAGTCCTTTTTCAACCTCTGAATCTGATTTCTGCTCAAGTCCCTCAATTTCAGCCAGAAAATACCTGAAATCACAGAAAAACACACAAACTCATAGTAAAGTCCAGAAATGTGAATTTAACACAAAATCTATTAAAAACATCCCTAAAAGTAACTAGATCCTACTAAAAACATACTAAAAACAATGTCAAAAAGCGTATAAATTATCCGCTCATCACAACACCAAACTTAAATTGTTGCTTGTCCCCAAGCAACTGAAAATCAAAATAGGATAAAAAGAATAGAATATACTATAAATTCCAAACTATCAATGAAACAGAGCTTCAATCATATGAGCGGGACTTATAGCTTTTTGCCTCTTGAATAGTTTTGGCATCTCACTTTATCCATTGAGGTTCAGAATGATTGGCATCTATAGGAACTCAGAGTTCAGATAGTGTCATTGATTCTCCTAGTTCAGTATGATGATTCTTGAACACAGCTTCTTTATGAGTCTTGGTCGTGGCCCTAAGCACTTTGTTTTCCAGTATTACCACCGGATACATAAATGCCACAGACACATAATTGGGTGAACCTTTTCAGATTGTGACTCAGCTTTGCTAAAGTCCCCAATTAGAGGTGTCCAGTGTTCTTAAGCACACTCTTTTTTTTGCTTTGGACCTTGACTTTAACCGCTCAGTCTCAAGTTTTCACTTGACACCTTCACGCCACAAGCACATGGTTAGGGACAGCTTGGTTTAGCCGCTTAGACCAGGATTTTATTCCTTTAGGCCCTCCTATCCACTGATGCTCAAAGCCTTGGGATCCTTTTTATTTGCCCTTGCCTTTTGGTTTTAAGGGTTATTGGCTTTTTGCTCTTGCCTCTTGGTTTTAAGAGCTTTTGGCTTTTTCTGCTTGCTTTTTCTTTTTCTTTCTATTTTTTTTTCGCCTATTTTTTTTTTTCTGCAAGCTTTGTTCTTTGCTGCTTTTTCTTGCTTCAAGAATCATTTTTATGATTTTTCAGATTATCAAATAACATGTCTCCTAGTCATCATTCTTTCAAGAGCCAACATATTTAACATTCTTAAACAACAACTTCAAAAGACATATGCACTGTTCAAGCATACATTCAGAAAACAAGAAGCATTGTCACCACATCAATATAATTAAACTAAGTTCAAGGATAAATTCGAAACTCATGTACTTCTTGTTCTTTTGAATTATAACATTTTTCATTTAAGAGAGGTGATGGATTCATAGGACATTTATAACTTTAAGACATAGTTACTAACTACTAATGATCATGTAATGAAGACACAAACACAGATAAGCACATAACATAGAAAACGAAAAACAGAAGAAATAAGAACAAGGAATGAATCCACCTTAGTAATGGTGGCGTTTCCTTCTTGAGGAACCAATGATGTCCTTGAGCTCTTCTATGTCTCTTCCTTGTCTTTGTTGCTCCTCCTTCATTGCTTTTAGATCTTCTCTGATTTCATGAAGGATGATGGAGTGCTCTTGATGTTTCACCCTTAGTTGCTTCCAATAATTGTGTGGAAGAAAATGTATCCCCTGAGGTATCTCAGGGATCTCTTGATTTGCAGTCAAATGTTCTACCACTGAGTTCAAAGGTCAAACTACAACTTACACAACAATAAAATGACCAAGACACCACAGACTATAGAAACAAGAAGTTGAAGGAACGCTAACAATTTCAGATACACAACATCAGTATGAAGATTTTCCACTCGTTCGCTCGTCTTCAAATTAAGGGTATTCAGTTGACAAGAGCGATCATCTCCAATGTCAAAATGTTGGATACTTGGACATGCCCATCTAAACCATCCACATCGCCTTGCAGGACACGCGTAATACTTTCTACCCGGGTTGGCCATGCTATTTGAAACTTGTAACGGTGCTCTTAAACCATACTCACAAAAACGTTCTCCCGTTATGTTGCCACTGTCGTACGAACCATTTGTAGATCTTTTACTTGTGGAAGCCATTGTTAACCAGGCTATACATTTAACAATAAGCAACAATCATTTACCAGGTTAACAACAAATAGTAACACAACACAAGAATGAATCAACTAGTCGAAATAAAATTATTTAATGAATCTAATTAAAACAAATTTTCCAATTCAAGATATCTCAGAGGAAGAGATTCTTTGTTGTATTTAAAATCAAATGTTGGTGCCTCTAGCTTTTCCAATAAATTTTCACACTCCTAGTATGTTAGATAATAATAAAAATACATTCCCAAATCAATATAATTATGATAAACAGTTCTCGAATCATCTTCTTTATTTTTCTATATAAGTAATCATCATAAATAAATTTAAAAAAATAACAATCAAAGATGCATAAATCAGCAATTAACAAGCACAAGTAAGCTAAAAAAAATTATATAATACGCAAACAATGAAATCAGCACTCAGCAATCACACATTCCCAAATCTTTAAAAAAGATGACACAAAATTCATAAATCTGCAAATGAGGGCAAATAAGAACTCAGATATAAGAACTTCAGAAATCTTTAACATTTGAAGAAGCACAAATCAACAATTTTAACCAAATCAGGGCGAATCTCAAATCATCCAACAAGAAATTTAAACATTTTCATCAACATGAGGACAAATAAGAAGGTAAGGGTTTCACAAATTAAAAAAGAGGAATAAAAAATTCCTCTTGAACTTTACAAAATTAACAAGCAAATAAGGTAAATTAAAAGAACATACCAGCTCCGTTGACAGAGAAACAGCAGAAACCAGACGCACAACTCTGAGATGGTGGCGACGCAAACCCACAGGTGCAGATACGACAGCAGCGTCACAAATCGAGGGTGGCAACTGGGGACACGAAGATGAACCAAGGAGAATTGGAGAGGCGCTGTCATCGTTTGGACCCTTGGAGGTGCTACCGGCGACGGGTCATGCTCCAAGATTTGTTTACAGCAAAGGAGAGGAAAAAGAGTAAAGAAGAAAAAAGAGATTAGGATTACATGCTGATGAAAATGAAATTGTATTTAGGAGTTAGGGTTATTAATTAAAATTAAAGGCATTTTAATAATTTTAAATATTTAGTCTCCACTTTTTATTTCAGACCAAATATAATAAGGAGACATAAATCAATCTTATACACTTCTACACCAAATATAATACTCATATTTATCTATGTATCTGTCTTTTGGTCTCTGTCTCTCAAACAAAGGCTTCTTTAGATTTTAGAAACCACATAGCATAGCCGGGCGTGTTGTATTGTTCGGTTAAGGCGTTCGGCACTTCGGCAGAAGGCTTAATAAGAATAAGTATGAAACAATGGAACACACTAATGCCACTGCTGTCCCTGGGAATTCTCGTCTCCCCAACAAGAACACACAACACCCAATTTTGAATCCCATTCCTTATTATTATTCTCAATAGTCCCCCTTTCTCTTCTGCTTCTGCTTCCATTTTTCAATTTCATGCTGATCTCTTTCGTACTCTTTCTGCTCCGGATCTCTCGCGTACCCCAGGTTTTCACCTACTCTTTCTTTCTTTCTTTTTTCGGTCAAACACATTTTGACTTCCTTTGACTTCTCTCCTTTCCTTTTATGTCTTTTTTTTTTTGTTTTTCTTTTCAATTTTTTTTTCTCGGTTATATATTCTGTGACATATGGTGTCCCTATCTGTTTTAATTAGTCTCTCTTTAAAAAAAACTGCAAGTTTTTGTGATGATAGGAATAGACGCTGTTTGTTTCGTTACTTGAGGGTGTGTTACTAATTTCTTTCTAAAGTGCTTTTTTTTTTTGCTCTCGACATTTATCTACTATGCATGTTGAACCGCCTCGAAGAAATTATTAATCATGTATGATTGCTGTTCTCCTTCGTGTTTCTTATCTTCTTTGTTTGATGTCGTGATGGAGTAAAAAGAAGGAAGAAAAATAGTAAATTTGAGTAATGATTCATTTTTTGTGAGCTTATTAGATTTTTGCATCTGGTAGTATCTAATTAGGAAACACTGTTGTGTATTCACAGTTCCAAGGATTTTGTGATGATGGATTTAAAGACAAAGAGGAGAACTATTACAGACAATGGTGATGGAGGGGATGATTTAGTCCTTGCTAATTTGATTGCAAATGGAGATGAGGTAGGTCCTCTTGTCAGGCTCGCCTTTGAAACAGGGCGGCCACAAGGGCTCCTTCACCAGCTGAGTTATGTGGTTAAGAAAAAAGAAGCTGAGATCGAGGAGCTGTGCAAAACCCACTACGAGGATTTCATCCTTGCGGTTGATGAGCTTCGAGGTGTGTTGGTTGATGCAGAGGAGCTAAAGGGCGAGCTGCAAAGCGACAATTTTAAGTTGCAGCAGGTTGGCAGCACCCTTCTAGTGAAGCTTGAGGAGCTTCTTGAGTCTTATTCTGTTAAGAAGAATCTGACGGAAGCTATAAAAATGTCAAAGAAATGTATGGAGGTGTTGGAGGTATGTGTCAAGTGTAACAGTCACATTTCTCAAGGCCAGTTTTATCTTGCATTGAAATATGTCAACTTGCTTGAGAAAAGTTACTTGCAGGATATTCCTGTAGACTCTCTCAAAATGGTCATTAAGAAGAGAATTCCGATAATAAAATCGCACATTGAGAAGAAAGTATGCAATCAGGTTAATGAATGGATGGTTCACATAAGGAGTTCTGCTAAAACTATAGGGCAAACGGCTATTGGTCGTACTGCAACTGTTCGTCAGAGGGACATGGAAATGCTGGAACAGCAGAGGAGGGCCGAGGAGCAGAATGTTTCGGGAGTAGGGGATCTAGCTTATACTTTGGATGTAGAAGACATTGAAGAAGATTCCAACTTCAAGTTTGATCTTTCACCTCTCTATCGTGCTTATCATATTCATGATCATCTGGGTATCAGAGAGCGGTTTCGCGAATATTACTACACTAATAGACTGTTACAATTGAATTCAGACCTGGAGTTATCTATGGCACAACCTTTTGTTGAATCATACCAGACATATTTTGCTCAAATAGCCGGATTCTTTATAGTGGAGGATAGAGTCCTGAGAACGACTGGGGGGCTTCTGACAGCGGATCAGGTTGACACAATGTGGGAGACAGCCGTGACTAAAATGACATCTGTGTTGGAGGAAAAGTTCTCCCTTATGGACTCTGCCACTCATCTTCTCCTGGTGAAGGATTACGTCGTTCTCTTTGGGTCTACTCTCAGACAATGTGGACGTGAGATCGGCACACTTCTTGATATGCTCGATAGCAACCATGACAAATACCACCTTCTTCTTTTGGAAGAATGTCGGAAACAATTTGTTGATGGTCTGGACAATGACTCATATGAGCAACTGGTGATAAAGAAAGAAACTGACTATGAGAGTAGTGTTTTGTCGTTTAATCTTCAGACTTCAGACATCATGCCTTCTTTTCCATATGCTGCACCGTTCTCCTCCATGGTACCCGATGCTTGTCGCATTGTAAGATCCTTTATCAAAGGCTCTGTTGATTACTTGTCTGATTGCACGCATACAAATCTCTTTGATGTTGTGAGGAACTATTTGGATAAGTTCCTGATTGATGTATTGAATGGAACATTACTCAATACTATCAACAGTGGCAAGATAAGTGTACCTCACGCTATGCAGATTGCTGCAAATATAGCTGTTCTTGAAAGAGCTTGCGATTTTTTCCTTCGTCATGCGGCTCAACTGTGTGGCATCCCATTCCAATCAGTTGAAAGGCTTCAAGCTACTTTGACATCAAAGTTGGTCCTGAAGACGACAAGAGAAGCAGCTTATATTGCTGTGCAGAGTTTGGTAGACTCCAAAATTGACGAGTTTATGTCTCTTAGCGAAAGAGTCAATTGGACTTCTGAGGAGACAAATCAGAATGGGAATGGCTACATGAATGAAGCTATCAATTACCTCGAGTATGTTCTATCCACAGCGCAGCAAATTCTATCCATGGATGCTATGTACAAAGTTGGGGTTGGTGCTTTTGAGCATATTTCCAATTCCATTGTGGCTGCTTTCTCTAGTGATGGCGTCAAAAGGTTTAATGCAAACGCAGTCATGAACATAGAGAATGACCTCCAGATCATAGAGAATTTTGCAGAAGAAAAGTTCTATTCTCTTGGTTTAGGTGAAATTTACGCTGAAGCTAGTTTTAAGAGCTGCTTGATCGAAGCACAGCAATTGATTAATCTTTTGCTAAGTAGTCAACCAGAGAACTTCATGAACCCTGATGTGAGGGAGAAGAGTTACTATGCACTGGATTATAAGAAGGTGGCTGCTATTTGTGACAAATTCAAAGATTCTCCAGATAGAATCTTTGGGAGCCTTTCAAGTAAAAATGCAAAGCAAAGTGCTAGAAAGAAATCACTAGATGTGCTCAAAAAGAGGCTTAAGGATTTCAACTGAATGATTTCATTGCAGGTAGTAGGGCATATTTGAAGTGTTTCGTCTTGTTATGGATGTTTAACTTCAGGTTGATGTACTAGTTTTTCTATATTGTTCGACAAGATTGTTTGGAAATCTTGGAAATGAATTCATTCTAGAAATCGAATTCCATTCTTTCAAAGTACCCAAAATTAAATCAGGTTAAATAAAGGTCTAATTTGCTATAGTAACTCACTGAATTAAAAGTGAAGAATATATATGCTAAAAATGCCATTAAAGCATAATGAATGAATTTGTTCTAGGTGAGTTTGTTGTCTTAATGAAGGGCAAAATAGTTGAAATAAAAAACAACTCATTTTTCATATATGTGATCTATTGATTTATTCCAAGGACATTTTAAATCATAGCAAAATGAAATTGTCAAGAACCAGGGCTTGCTCAATATAAATCATATGGGATTTACCTAAATTATATATACTTTTGTAGAGTATGTTAAGCATCAATTTGTCTGGTTTGAAGTTAATTTACTTTGCATTTGAGCATTTAAGGATCTATTTTCTAATGCAATAATTCAAAGTCTATCTGAGTTTTATGGGACTTAATTAATAACAATCTGGCCTAAGCTTTGCTTATGCCATAAGGTACTTCAATTTCAATTAGATTTTAATCTCCTCCATTACAAGTTTAAATTGTTAAACAAAATTTATTCTGAATTGTGGAGTACCACATACATGAATGCTGGATCATAACCAAATCACTACCAACTAATGACCCTTTATTTAATTCTTCCTAGTTTATTCTTTTAACTATATCAAAGCCTGAGCCTTATAACATTAAACTACAATGGGTTGTTCTCCTTCAAGCTCAGATATGACTATCAATGAATCAGTCAATGCAAGAAAGAGAGGTTCAGACTTTGGAATTGGATTGATTACCTGAAAAATGGGAAAGCTTATGAGTGTGTTTATATATATTGGATGCTAAAATGAATTATTCAGAACAGAATAAATGTGAATTCACATCATTGGCATACCTTTCTGTCATTTTTTACATAACCTATGGCTACTTCTCTCCTTAAATGAGCTCTCTCAGAAAGCTCTGAAAATGATGGTTTCTCTCCTTCTTTCATGTAAAGGCCAATATCCTGTAGAGCAATAAAAAATAAATAAAAAAAGAGACAATGATAAAGCTCCAAAGAGGAATTAAGCCCAAAATAGTCCATGAGATTGGCCGCTTGCACTGAAAAGGTGCCCAAGATCCCAATTGCACCATAAACGTCCATGAAAAATGTACCACATTAGTCTTCCACTCCCTTTTCGTCGAGTTACTCCTCGCGCCGTGGGTGATGTGGCACATCCTTTCCATGTTGGATTAGACAAAACAATGTCGCTTTAGTTTTGGCACTAAATGCTTGATGAAACGACGTCGTTTAACCTTAATGGCCATACATTTGTTGTGGGGAATAAGACGTTTTGTGGTATATTAAAGTTAAATGGCGTTGTTTCATCAAGCATTTGGTGCCAAATCTAAAGCGACGTCATTTTGTTTAGTCTAGCATGGAAGGTATGGAAGGTTATGTGACAGATCACTTACAGCATGACGAGTAACTCGATGGAAAGAGGGTAGGGACCAACATGGTGCAATTTTTTCAATCTCAGAGACCTTTGTGGTGCAATTGGAATCTTATGGACTTTTTGGTGTAAGCGGGCAATCTCAAGACCACTTTAGGGTTTAACTCCTCCAAAGAGCTACACTGAATGGACATTGATCTACATTGATCTAATTTCAATGCCATATACTGCAATAGGGCAAGTAACATGTTTAGTTGATCACGTTTACATTTCTCAAGAATTGTATAATCAAAGGAATAGAGTGCTGAAATTATTTATATGATAAAACCCTCGTACATATTATTAGGAGACTAATCATTTTGATACACTTTCAGTACAAACTACAAAGAGTTTTATGCAATTAATCAATTATTTAGCAGCATGTTTAATTTGAGATACTTTGCTGAGAGCCAAACATTTCTAAGGATATAACCTAACATGATTGCATGTAAACATCAAAATTTTATCCAATTATTATTACCCCTTTTGGTGGATGCATGCATATTACCTTTACATATATTTCGTCGCCTTCTGCATTTAGAATGTCTTTCCAAACTTCGTTCAATTCACTGTTCTCGGCCACTGTTTTACGAGTTCAAATACTTACTACGTTAACATTGACACATCAAAGGAAGCAAAAGAAGCAAAGCTCAAGAAATAAGAGAACAAAAGAGTGTATAACCTTGAGCTGTTACAAGGCTCATCACTTCTTCTGCAGCAATATAGGCCATCGATGGTTTGATTCTATTAATCTGCAGCCAAATTTATACATTAGTACGAATTAAGGACAATTAAGAAAGTTAAAACAAAATCAAAATATTAAGAGAATTACTTGCTTTCCCAATTTGGAATCAACAATTTCTGCAACTAGATTTTGGACCTATAAAAAAGAGCCAAATTAATCCAAACATATATAGATACTCTTTAAACTAAAAAGAACTAATTGTTGAACATTTTGAATTCAAACTATAGGATAAAGTAAGTGTAAAATACCAACCTTAACCCCAAGTTTGTTGCAGATATTTTCTGCAAGTAGGAGAGAATATGCAGATTGCTTATCAGCCTTTGATGGCTCTCCAAGAAGCCAGTCTCTGTCTGATATGACGGCGACCGAGAGAGGAATATCTTCATTCTTCAAAGAATTCTGAATATTCAAAATGGTCCCCTCTAAAGTGGCATAATCCATTGGATTTCCAATCTATAAATGTAACCAAAGCAATGATTACATGATTATACCAAATGCATGAACCAACATAAATTCGAATAAATTAGTTGACAGCTTGAGATGATACCCTATGCGAAACTCGGACATTCTTGAGTTTGCTGTGACCAGTAATGTTATTTGTCCTGCTCATTCTTTCGTTTAATGGTGCATCTGATAATACTTCCTGCAACATTGTCATTGTTTATCAGAAATTACACTCTCACAAGAGTTTATATATCATCGAAATGATTCCACCATATGTAGGAACATACCAAAACACTACCAGGACCAAGATAGTTATCATACTCTTGAAGCATTTCTACCGCATCAGGTCGCCACCCAAGTAAAAGAATACATTCTTTAGGTCCTAAACTCCAATCTGATGCCTTAATGATTATCACCAAAGAAAGTTAGCATTTCATACAATCCACATGGTATGACACTAATCTGACATGTCAACACAGAATAGAAGTAACATACCTTGGAACCTGATCTATTTGGACGTTTTACGACATTAGCTTGTCTTAATTTACACAACTCCATCGCATGACGCACATCCTTTTCGTGTACTTCCTTGTTATGGATTCCGTCTTTTCCTTCTTGCCCGTTTGTGGTTACAAATTTTGGATTTTTAGTACCCTCAAGGGATCCAATGAACAATATCTAGCAAGGAAAGCTGAGTGATATGAGAGAGTATGCTTGCAAGCCTTAACAATTCATCAATGTCATAAAAGGAGAATTTAAATGAATACGCATCAACCTGAGCAATGTTATAAACTACTTCAGAAAGCCAAATCAAAGACATGAATAGTCTATCCAAAATTCAAATTGAACTAGCATAGTAGATAATACAACAATCACATGATGCCAACAAGGCCCTTGGTTTCTTCTTCAAAGAAAACCTATGTTATCACTATCATAGATTTTCCCTTGTCCCTATTGTTCATAAGAGATGAGCTTTTTAAGTTAAGAGTGGATACACCCTTACCTTAACTAGCTTCCTAAAGGTAAACCAAGTTATCATCTTAAATTGTTTTCAATTGGAAATGAGTTAATCTGCAGGCATGGGATTCTAGTTATAATTGCCAATCTTTTTTTATCATAAAAAATTCTAAAACACTGCACCAATACCAGTCATTTTGTATATAGCCATCTAAACCTGGCACTCTTCACAAAATCCAAGACAGAAAGGTAGACAGGACAGATGAGATATAATTAATTTGAAATCAAACTGAGTTATGGTTAGTTGACATACTTTGTCAGTTTTCTGCAGAATTTCACCATCATTTGGGTGGAAAAATATCCTCCCACTACGATAAAGACCGCACACAACAGCCTGAAACAACATTAACGTAAAGATCACTAATGTGATGTATGTAATATAAATGGATCCTTTGGTAAAAAAGAACTACGTTTGAAGAAAATAGTTACCTCTTGAAATCCACGTCTTATTTGCCTATATGTCATTCCTTCTAGATTAGGCAAGCTGCAAAGATTGAATACATTTTCTGCATGTGGAAATCTAGAAGTTAGAATTCAGAGGTGATTTACATGTAGGTCAAGAAGAAAATTCATAAAAGTTTAACATGATTTCAAATATTAGAGAAAACATCTTAGTTTACCACTCTAATTTAATGTCTCACTGACTAAACAGCAAAGTGAAAATCATACTAGAATTTGGAGCTAGATCTGTCATTTTGAAATTATCTCCTACTTTGGTAGAGATGAAACATATATAAAATAGCATTTTAAGAAGATATATCAAATAAATGACCGCGAGACCTTTACAAACACAATATGTATAACATATAGAGAGCATAAGTGTAGTACTTCGATAATTTAGCAGGTGCCTGTAGATCTTTATAAGCCCTTTCTGCCGAGAGCACTGAACAAATAATTTGGATGCAACATTTTCTACCGGCGCTACATTCAATCCTGAGATTGACTTCAGCAATTCACATGTACTGGAACCTGAAACCTGCATTCGATAATTGAGAATCTGTTAGAAAAAGTTTTATTCTCGGCACTTTTTGTCCGGTTTCACTAAAGATACTCATAAAAACGATACCTCGACTATGGTGGGGATAGAATCCATCTTTGGAATTGGTTGAAGGGCTAATACAGAAAGAAATGCATCTGTGTCAACTTCATACCTAATATATGTAAGGATATGGTATTATAAACTTCATTAAAGTGAAATTCAGCATGCAACAGAAGTCAAATTATGCAGAAACTTGTGCTACTAAAACAACTCAAACTATCGGTGTGAGAACTATGATGCCAGTAATTGGCCTACATTCAACAAATAGAGAAGTCAAAGAAAAAAAACTCTCCAACCATCATGACAAATGGTTAGCAGTTAAGTATTTTCGCGAGAGAACTTGAATCTAAACATGCATTTCACTACTTGTGCTCTTACCGATCCCCTTTTGTTGGCAGTATGATTATTGCACGTGCCTTATTCGCAGCTGCTCTCTCAAATGATTTTGTTAAACTGAGGCTACAACTGTAAGTCCAGAAATTTCAAATAAGCATGAAAGAAAGTAAGTTCAAACTTCAAATGTATCAGTAAAATACAAACATTAGCCATGCATGCAGAAAGATGTATGATTAAATAGGCAAAGGACTATCCATTTTATCTCTTTTTAATGCATATTTCTACAAAATTAAGCAAACCTTCATTTGTATTTTTCTTGTTGAATTTGATCACATTACACATTCTATCTTTTATTCTCTAAATAGAACCTTCTCCAAAATAACCAAAGGAAAGCAAGTAATTAATGCAAAATATGTTCCCATGATTAAAAGAAGGAAATTACCAAGCAATGATACCTCTTGGTAAGCACATCGATGTGATTTAAATCTTTTGCGATATTTTCAGCTATCCGATCCATCTGTTTTCTTGGAAGATCGGACATAAGAAGAATTCTCTGCTTCCTGCATAGAAATGAAAAAACATATTACAAAAGCCATCAAGCAGAGCGGAAGAAAAGGGAAATAGGCAACTACCTTGTCTGAACCATTTACCTAGCTGTAGCTGTGCCTAAGCGGACGGCGTATTCATGATACTTATTTAGCTGCTTTAATATGAATGGTAGATGACTATTCATCCCACAAATAATGATATGATCAGTCTCTAGAACTTGTATTTGTGCCCCCTCCCTGAGTTTTTGCATATTATTCTGATTGGAAGACTTATAATTAGCAACATGCATTAAGAAACATTACTTGATGAATGCTTACGGCTTCGGATCTTACCCTAAATTGTTCAGTCATTGTACTTAGCAGGCGAGAGTAAAACAATATACCCCATATTGCAAGAAGAAATCCAATGATACGCTCAATGCGTGTTGATTGCTGAAGACCAACAAAATGCATGCTATTTAGTCAACATAAAATGCTTACAAACAAAATTTAGAATAAGATTAATGTACCCTTAAATGAGTAGATGAAGAACAAAGACAAGCCCATGCTTCCCAGAAGCAATCTTCCAGAGATTGTTTACTACCCCTGGGTAATTGAATATTAACCAGATCAGTAAACACATATAAGCAAATAAAAAATGATATATTCTCCTAACTGGTGTGCCTAAAAATTCTCCTGATTCAAAATATCAATCACATATATTCAGTCGTCCTTTGATGCCGTGTAAATTACAACTCAATCGATGTGAGTGAAATATTGAATTAGGAGAATCAGTAAGTAAATTATTAGGAGACTACATCAAGACTCGCCTAGAGAGTGGATAATTCCATTTCGAAAGTGCATTTGATTACCGGAACTTGAAAAAAAGGAGACCACCAATGACAACAAATGAGAAGCATGCTACAAGGAGCACCACAAAGAACCTGAAAGAGCAAACTGATTCATTCAGATAACAAGGAGCTTAAATTTCGCATAGCAGGAAAGATTTTGGAAAATAAACAAGATCCATTGATTTAAATCATTGCATAAACACAACCAAGTTAGACACTTTTTACTGGAAGTATTCAGATAAATTTTCTGTTACCCTTCTTGGCCTCTAACAAGTGACCTTCCTGGTTGCAAATAATTACCATTTGTTTAGATAACCAAAATACTAAAGGTGCATGGTGTTGCCATTCAGCAATAAGATTATGCATATAGCAAATTTTTGCCTTGTAGCCATGAATTGTCAAGAAATTCATGCTATATTGATAGAATCATCTGGTAGCAATATAAATAACAGGAAAACTATTGAGGAAAGCTTAAAATCTATCTTAATAAATAGTATATAAAAAGGTTCTTGGCCCAAATGAAGGGGATTAAAGCATTGACTTACGTGGCAACATTTCTCTCAAGTTGGATGTTAAATAAGTACAACAGCCGTGCTAAGCTCCATCGAAGATCTTCAAAAGAAGGCAAGGACACATCTAATTTAAGAGGCTTAGGTTTATTCAAGGGATTAGAAATACATGCAAGAGGCAACCTTGTTGCACTAAGAGTCCGAAGCACATCTGGAAGTAATGCTCGGACAACTTTTATTATCGGATTAAAACTTTCCTTATGCATCAATCTCAACAAGAAGTATAGCGACATAGACCTTATCATGTCTTTATGCTGTGGACCCTGCAGCTAAAAACAATGTCTTGAAAGATTTAGTGAAAAGATCCTTAACAACTCAAAATCCTGTTAATATACTCATAGACAGCAGGTTTCAGCATAAAACAACCATGTTCTTTAAAGAAAAAGAATCTCAACAGAACAAGTTCCCAAGGGACCACATATTAACACAAATATGTATTTCTTACCTGAGAACTAGTATTATTTTTCTCTGTTGAAATGCACTGAGTGGCCAAATTTTCTAGCACATTTTTGGAAGTGGTAGAATTTGACATAACTTCTGACCTGTGAGAATCAGTCTCCCATCTCCCTAAACAGATTTCATCAATTCGACTTTTAGTATTAGGAATGAACAATCCAACAAAATGTTGGACCACAGGACAATGAAAGAATATATACAATACAAACATCATAATTAATCAGGAAGACCAATAAATTATCAAACCATATGCAATGACATTTTCACAGATATGTTGTGGGGCGCTGATAAGAAACATGTAAATAAAAAAATAAGCATAGAATTCTAACTCAGAATCCCAGGGAATTTGATGGCTTACTGGCCTTGCTCCCAAGTCTTATGCTTCCTCATAAATAAGTGTACTCTTATTTTTCTATCACTCAAGACACTAAATCATGGTTCCCCCCACGCCCAACAAACTCCTCTTTTTTTTTTTATAAAATGCAGGAACTCAGTAACTGACAAGTTTAAGATGTTATAAGCTCAAACAAAACAAATATTATCAGCTCTCTTGATGATGACTGAACAGAGGAAAAAATCTCTTGATAATGACTTAACAGAGAAAAATTATTGTTGTTTTCTCTTGACTCAAGAAACTCACCTTCACGTTGTACTATACGAGTATGTGCATTCAATACTGAAGATTCGATGCATCTGAGGTGCCAGGGCAAAAACCACCTGCAAAGGCATTGCCAGAAATTAAATAGAGAATTTTCCAAATAAGGTACTAACTTAAAATCCAGTGTACTGAAGTGTTATTAGTAAAACTTGAATGCAAATCCATTCGGTCCAACATTAAAAGTATTAATTATTATAAGCAGCATGAATTGCTATGTAACTGAACCATTTCCATGGAATTCTCTTCATGAGCTTGTGTTATCATCTTCAACAAACATCAACTCCCCCGTCAACAGGAACCGAAATTCAACCCAAGAGGTTGATCTCATGGCTAAAATAATTTGTACTTAATTTTTTAACCACTCATTTTTTTTAACCTTGAGTTAGCAGCAAGCGGAGTTAATTCCCATAAGATAAAAAAAATGCCTTAAAGTCAAGTCAATGCCAATACAAGATTCAGGACATTATTACCATACAAAACTAATGATTAAAGATAGAAAGTTTAAAATTTATACACCAAAACTAACTGTTTTACACTTTAGATTACCATTCAAATGATGAGTATAAAAGGTGATTAATTTTGTTTACATGAGAATACAAGATATGATAATTGTGTATAGATTTTAACTCCGGATAGATATAAAACTATTCAAAGTTGAGTGAATAGCCCCAAAATAAAAAAGAAAGTTTAGCTACACATCTGAGGTAGTAAGGTAAGTGAATAAGGTAATTCCGAATCTCAATGCAAACAAAATGTCCATTGTTTATGATCATTGGCTATACAAATTGAGAAGCATAGAAGTCAACGGAGTAATCCAGAATCTCTAACACTAAGACAGAAGGTAGTAAAACCAGAAATCTAATACGAATTTTGAAAGAAACAACAACATAAAGAACATGAACATGAATAGCAATAGTATACCTCGTACCCTTGACGGTTGATGAGAAGTGGTGGGAATGGGTTGGAAAGCGGGAAGAAGAGAGAATCCATGGCTGAGAGGTATGGCTATGCAAGTGAGGGAGAATCATAGCTCCTTCTCTCTACGCTGATCTGAGAATGGTGATTATTCTCGTACAGCATTTAATGTTGTAGATGTTGGAAGAGAGAAGCATGATGAGTGAAGAAGCAGACGTACAAGGAAATGACGTGGCAATTATCGACTAAATAAATAAATAAATGGCAAAAATTTGGAAGCATGGACAATCGCTTTCTAGATTTGTAACATCTTTACATTGACATAAAGCCATAAAGGTTAAAGGTGTTTGTTTGATGGTGGACCTATTGATTTGGTACCATCACACTTGCTTCTAAAATGTTTTTGGGATTGGAGTAGATTGGATCAGAAATCGAAATAGAATATATTTACATCTACTCTCTCTCGAATCATCCATGATCCACTTGCATGTTTACGGTTGCGAGAGTTACCTAAAACGTTGATTTGAGTCTGAACGTGAAGTCCAGGTTCTTTATGATGCAGTGTCCAACTTGTTTTTGTGCCAAGATGCCGCCGAACGAGTTCTTCGTGAGAATGTGAGAGTGGTATCTACAAGAGACTTCGAGATTTAAGTTAACAAAAGTTTTAAGTAGGGTTTTAGTAGAATAAAACATAAATATATCTGATGGATATTAGTGTATTTATAGTAAAGTTTGATGACTACTTTTTTTGGAATAGTTCCACCTTTAGTTGATGGATAACTGTTCTCTTTATCTTTAAGAGTTTGTTAGGATCTATCCTTTAGGAGAGATAAAGATAGCAGGAGAGATTCAGGGAGGCAGTTACTTATTAGGATAAGTAACACCTGGTCCTTGTCGTCGTGCCCGATCTCTTTAAAAAGGTCGGGTAAATGGTAGAGGCCACTCTTTTTGGGTGGGCCTTTTCGTCCTTGTTGGACCTGACTCTATGCTTTGGGTCAGGGTATGAATATTGCCCCTGTTAGAGTTCGAGCTTTCATGAGGTCGGGTTCAGACATTTCGTGACTCCAATTTTTGTTGTCGGGTACACCACCTTCAAGAGGTCGGCTACTCGGCGTGTTTTGAAATTTTGAACGTTACCACTTTAAATGAAGGGTGAATGTTATGTGGTAGTTCCGTTGAAATTCGCGCATGGCTTTAAAGAGTGGTGTGAAATGGCTGCTTTGCCCCTTCTCTCTTATAGAATGCTTCGCGTTCTCCCTTTTCTCCCTTTTCCGTTTCTGAAAAGCTCTATTTGCTTCCTTCATCACAAAATCTTCTTCAATTTCTTTCTTTGTTTCTTATTTCGTAACCGTTTTTTAGTTTCAAGATTTTGTTTATCTTAATTCGTTTGAAGAGTTCTTGGTGCTTCGAAGAGGATTGCTCGTAATTTTGCTACTTGACGTGCCCCTCCATTTTTCGAATTTCATTAAGATTGGTGTTTTGATCCATTTTTATTTTTTGTCTCGATTGTCCTGTATTCATGAAACTGTTCTGAATGGTCCCCTAAATAGTAGTGTTGGTGATAAATTTTGTTTTTTATGTTGTCGATACTTGTGCCTTTGAGATTTTGATAGCTTGTTTAACTGTTGCTGTTTTGTTTATTGGTAAAAAACCCTTTTTGAAATTGTTTTTGCTGTCTGGGATCACTATTATGAACTATGGTGGTGTCTTTGAAATTTTTGAGAAATTGTTGCCTTTTGTAGAATGCCATCGTGTTGTCCCCTAATGGCGTTGCTGGTGCTACTGTAGGAGTGACGCCATTTCTAAAAAGATATTTTGAAATCGTATATTTTTTTTATTGCGCTTACCCGACTTCTTTTGATTAGTGTCCAAGCTCTTTAGTGACGACTTCTTTTTGTTGTATTTGTAGGTGTAGCTATATATCTTGATCTGTTATTCACGACATGTCAACAAAAGTCTCTTCATCCCTTTTAGCTTAGGTAGATACTTCTGTCCTTACCGTTGTTCCTGTAGTCGAAAGAGAATATGCCGAGACCTTCCGTAGACATCATAGGCTCTGTGAGAATTGTGAGGATGAGCGAAACTATAAAATAGTAGTGGCCGATCTAGAGGAGAGGGTATGCTTCCCCCTTTAGATAAGTCGGAGCGTCCATTTTTCTATGCTTATGATTGTGTTTTCTCGAAACTAGATGTTAGCCTTCCTTTCTCTGATTTTGATAGTAATGTTCTTTGGACTTGCAATGTTGCTCCTTCCCAACTTCATCCTAATTCTTGGGCCTTTCTCAAAATATACAACTCCTATGTCGAGAACTTGATGTCCAACCTTCCCTCAAGATTTTCTTTTATCTTTTTCTTCTGACCAAGCCTTTTATCTCAAAAAGCTAACTTGGCTTTTCTTCCACACCGTTCAGGGTAGGAAGGTTTTCTCTATTCTTGATGAGTCTTTTCACAACTTCAAAAATTATTTTTTCAAGATCCGAGTTGTAGAGAGTACTCGACCTTTCTTTTTGGATCAGAATGATGAACCCTGTTTCTCGTTATACTGGGAAGAAAAACCTATGATAGCCAAGTATAATGTAGATGCCTTATATGATCTTGAGAAGGCTGTAGTTGACTTGTTTCAAGAGTGTTGGGCCCGAACTCCTCACTTGGACACTAAAAAATTCTTAGGGGACCTTGGTCAGCTTCGGTCCGAGCTAGGTAGTTTTTTTACCTTTACCTTTTTTATTTTTGGTTGTGATTTGTGTTGGCAATTAATGTACTTTTACTTTTGTTTTTGCATAGAAAATGGCTCCAAAATCTGTTGCTATGAAGACAATACGGGCCACCAGGAAGAATGTTGTGGCTCGTAATATTCAGCAAAACAAAGCCGGGGGCACGTCTGTCCGATTTACTCCCGAGAAGTCTGACTCGGGTTATTTAGTTCCAAAGGAAGTTATTCACGTTCTAGCTTTAGTTAATTACTCCTGATTCTCCATTAGAGAGTGCTAGAACGTACTCCTAAAAGGCAAAAGACTGTTGAGGGAGGAAGTATTTACGATAAGGAATTTAACGGGCTTGCTTGGAGTGAGAGAAATAGAATTTGGACGGTGGGTGTGTGCTGCCCTGGTCAGGGAGTTATAGAAGACTTCTATCAACGCCATGCATAGCTCTCTGGTGGCTGCTCAAGTTGAAGTAGAGAGGCTAAAGGAGATCAAGAAGGAATTGGAACAGGAGAGGGATGGGCTGAAGAGAATATGCCGAGACCTTCCGTAGACATCATAGGTTTTGTGAGAATTTTGAGGATGAGCAAAACTATGAAATAGTAGTGGCCGATCTAGAGGAGAGGGTATGCTTCCCCCCTTAGATAAGTTGGAGCGTCCATTTTTCTATGCTTATGATTGTTTTTTCTCGAAACTAGATGTTAGGCTTCCTTTCTCTGATTTTGATAGTAATGTTCTTTGGACTTGCAATGTTGCTTCTTCCCAACGTCATCCTAATTCTTGTGCCTTTCTCAAAATATACCAACTTCTATATCGAGAGCTTGATGTCTGACCTTCTGGTGCACGAAATTACAATCACACTTTTGCAACTCCGCACAACTAACCATCAAGTGCACTGGGTCGTCCAAGTAATACCTTACGTGAGTAAGGGTCGATCCCACGGAGATTGTCGGCTTGAAGCAAGCTATGGTTATCTTGTAACTCTTAGTCAGGATATCAATAATTCTCATATTTAATTGTAAAAAGTAAAAGAACATGAAATAAATACTTGTTATGCAGTAATGAAGAATAGGTTGAGGCTTTGGAGATGCTTTGTCTTCTGAATCTCTGCTTTCCTACTATCTTCTTCTTCATGCACGCAAGGCTCCTTCCATGACAAGCTTTATGTTGGGCATCACCGTTGTCAATGGCTACTTCCCGTCCTCTCAGTGAAAATGTTCCAAATGCGCTATCACTGCACGGCTAATCATCTGTCGGTTCTCGATCATGTCGGAATAGGATCCATTGATCCTTTTGCATCTGTCACACGCCCCACAATCGCGAGTTTGAAGCTCGTCACAGTCATCCCTTCCCAGATCCTACTCAGAATACCACAGACAAAGTTTAGACGTTTCGGATCTCAGGAATGGCCGCCAATAATTCTAGCCTATACCACGAAGGTTCCAACCTTAGATTAGAAACCCAAGAGATACACATTCAAGCTTGATTGCATGTAGAACGGATGTGGTTATCAGGCACGCGTTCATAGGTGAGAATGATGATGATTGTCACGGATCATCACATTCATCAGGTTGAAGTACGAATAAATATCTTAGAATAGAAGCAAGCGTGATAGAATGGAAAATAGTAGTAATTGCATTAATTCATGAAGAACAGCAGAGCTCCTCACCCCCAACAATGGGGTTTAGAGACTCATGCCGTAGAGGATACAATATGAAACGTATAGAATGTCATGAGGTACAATATGAATCACTGAAAGTAGTATTTATAGTAAACTAGTGACCTAGGGTTACAGAAAATGAGTAAGCTAGGGTGTTTATTGTAAAATTCCACTTCCGGGGCCCACTTGGTGTGTGCTTGAGCTAAGCATTGAAGCTTTCATGTGTAGAGACATTTCTTGGAGTTAAACGCCAGCTTTTATGCCAGTTTGGGCATTTAACTCCAGCTTTTGTGCCAGTTCTGGAGTTAAACGCCAGAATTCTTGAGCTGACTTGAAACGCCTGTTTGGGCCATCAAATCTCGGACAAAGTATAGACTATTATATATTGCTGAAAAGTCCAGGATGTCTACTTTCCAACGCAATTGAGAGCGTGCCAATTAGGCTTTTGTAGCTCCAGAAAATCCACTTCGAGTGCAGGGAGGTCAGAATCCAACAGCATATGCAGTCCTTTTTCAGCCTTTGAATCAGATTTTTGCTTAGGTCCCTCAATTTCAGCCAGAAAATACCTGAAATCATAGAAAAACACACAAACTCATAGTAAAGCCTAGAAAAGTGATTTTTATTTAAAAACTAATAAAAACATAATAAAAACTAACTAAAATGTACTAAAAACATACTAAAAACAATGCCAAAAAGCGTATAAATTATCCGCTCATCACAACACCAAACTTAAATTGTTGCTTGTCCCCAAGCAACTAAAAATCAAATAGGATAAAAAGAAGAGAATATACAATGAATTCCAAAAACATCTATGAAGATCAGTATTAATTAGATGAGCGGGGATTTTAGCTTTTTGCCTCTAAACAGTTTTGGCATCTCACTTTATCCTTTGAAGTTCAGAATGATTGGCTTCTATAGGAACTCAGAATCCAGATAGTGTTATTGATTCTCCTAGTTAAGTATGTTGATTCTTGAACACAGCTACTTTATGAGTCTTGGCCGTGACCCTAAGCACTTTGTTTTCCAGTATTACCACCGGATACATAAATGCCACAGACACATAACTGGGTGAACCTTTTCAGATTGTGACTCAGCTTTGCTAAAGTCCCCAATTAGAGGTGTCCAGAGCTCTTAAGCACACTCTTTTTGCTTTGGACCACGACTTTAACCGCTCAGTCTCAAGTTTTCACTTGACACCTTCACGCCACAAGCACATGGTTAGGGACAGCTTGGTTTAGCCGTTTATGCCAGGATTTTATTCCTGTGGGCCCTCATATCCACTGATGCTCAAAGCCTTGGATCCTTTTTTATCACCCTTGCCTTTTGGTTTAAAGGGGTATTGGCTTTTTCTGCTTGCTTTTTTCTCTTTTTTTTTTCTGCAAGCTTTCTATTCACTGCTTTTTCTTGCTTCAAGAATCAATTTTATGATTTTTCAGATTATTAAATAAGATTTCTCATTTTCCCTCATTCTTTCAAGAGCCAACAATTTTAACATTCATAAACAACAATTTCAAAAATATGCACTGTTCATGCATTCATTCAGAAAAACATAAAGTATTGCCACCACATCAAAATAATTAAACTGTTTTAAAATTCAAAATTCATGTACTTCTTTTTCTTTTTCAATTAAAAATATTTTTCATTTAAGAAAGGTGATGGATTCATTCTCATAGCTTTAAGGCATACACACTTAGACACTAATAATCATGTAATAAGACACAAACATAAATAAACATAAAGTATAAAAATTCGAAAAACAAAAAATAAAGAACAAGGAAATTAAAGAACGGGTCCACCTTAGTGATGGCGGCTAGTTCTTCCTTTTGAAGATCTTATGGAGTGCTTGAGCTCCTCAATGTCTCTTCCTTGCCTTTGTTGCTCCTCTCTCATAACTCTTTGGTCTTCTCTAATTTCATGGAGGAGGATGGAATGCTCTTGGTGCTCCACCCTTAGTTGTCCCATATTGGAACTTAATTCTCCGGCCTTAGGTGTCATAAATGGTTATGGAAATACAAAAAGCTGAGCTTTTCCACACCAAACTTAAAAGGATTGCTCGTCCTCGAGCAAAAGAATAAAGAAAGGAGGAAAAGAAGAAGAGATGGGGGAGATGGAGGTGTGTGAATTGTTCGGCCAAGGGGGGTTTTAGGTGGTTATGATGTGGAAAAGGAAGGAGTGATGGTTTGAATTTGAGTGGGTGGGTGTAGGTGGTTTGTATTATGGTTTTGGAGGAGTAATGGAGGTGATTGGTAGAGGTTATTTTGGAAAGAGTATTATGAAAAGGTGTGAAAAAGTGAGAGAGAGTGAGTTGAGGTTGGTGGGGATCCTGTGGGGTCCACAGATCCTGAGGTGTCAAGGATTTCTCATCCCTGCACCAATTAGGCGTGCAAAACGCCCTCTGCTGCCAATCCTGGCGTTAAACGCCAGGTTGCTGCCCATTTCTGGCATTTAACGCCAGCTTCTTGCCCTTTTCTGGCGTTAAACGCCAGTCTGGCACCCATTTCTGGCGTTAAACGCCCAGAATGGTGCCAGACTAGGCGTTTAACGTCCATTCTGCTGCCCTTACTGTCGTTTAAACGCCAGTAAGCTTCTCCTCCAGGGTGTGCTATTTTTAATACTGTTTTTTATTCTATTTTTGTTCTTTCAGTTGTTTTTGTGACTTCACATGATCATCAAACTATAGAAAACATAAAATAACAATGGAAAATAGAAATTTAACATAGATAAGTAAAATTGGGTTGCCTCCCAACAAGCGCTTCTTTAATGTCAGTAGCTTGACAGTGGGCTCTCATGGAGCCTCACAGATACTCAGAGCATGATGATGGCCTCTTAACACCAAACTTAGAGTTTGGTTGTGGCCTCCCAACACCATACTTAGAGTTTGAATGTGGGGGTTTTATTTGACTCTGTATTGAGAGAAACCTTTCATGCTTTTTCCCTTTCCTGTCTGCAAACCATGGTGCTTCCTGAATGGCGAAGAGTTGCTCATCTGGAAAGGTTTCAGTGATCTCAGTAGGAGGGTGGGATGCCCCTACTACTGGTTCTATCCGGGACAGGTGATTAGCTACCTGGTTCTCTGTCCCTTTTCTGTCTCTTATTTCTATATCAAACTCTTGCAGAAGCAACACCCATCTTATGAGCCTGGGTTTTGAATCTTGCTTTGTGAGTAGGTATTTAAGAGCAGCATGGCCAGTATACACAATCACTTTTGAACCTACTAAATAGGATCTAAACTTGTCAATGGCATAAACCACTGCAAGTAACTCTTTTTCTGTGGTTGTGTAATTCTTCTGTGCATCATTTAAAACACGGATAGCATAGTAAATGACGTGCAGAAGCTTGTTATGCCTCTGTACCAACACTGCACCAATGGCATGGTCACTGGCATCACACATTAGTTTGAATGGTAATGTCCAGTCTGGTGCAGAGATAACTGGTGCTGTGACCAGCTTAGCTTTCAGGGTTTCAAACACTTGCAGACACTCTGTGTCAAATACAAATGGCGTGTCAGCAGCTAGCAGATTACTCAGAGGTTTTGCAATTTTTGAAAAATCCTTTATAAACCTCCTGTAGAATCCTGCATGTCCCAGAAAGCTTCTGATTGCCTTTACATTGGCAGGTGGTGGTAATTTTTCAATTACTTCCACTTTAGCTTGATCCACCTCTATTCCCTTATTTGAAATTTTATGCCCAAGAACAATTCCTTTAGTCACCATGAAGTGACATTTTTCCCAGTTGATGAGTGGATAATTTATACGCTTTTTGGCATTGTTTTTAGTATGTTTTTAGTAGAATCTAGTTACTTTTAGGGATGTTTTCATTAATTTTTATGTTAAATTCACATTTCTGGACTTTACTATGAGTTTGTGTGTTTTTCTGTGATTTCAGGTATTTTCTGGATGAAATTGAGGGACTTGAACAAAAATCAGATTCAGAGGTAGAAGAAGGACTACTGATGCTGTTGGATTCTGACCTCCCTGCACTCAAAGTGGATTTTCTGGAGCTATAGAACTCAAAATGGCGCTCTTCCAATTGCGTTAAAAAGTAGACATCCAGGGCTTTCCAGCAATGTATAATAGTCCATACTTTGAGCGAGTTTAGATGACGTAAAAGGGTGTTGAACGCCAGTTCTACGCTGCTGCCTGGAGTTAAACGCCAGAAACACGTCACAAACCAGAGTTGAACGCCAGAAATACGTTATAAACTGGCGTTCAACTCCAAGAATGACCTCTACATGTGTAACATTCAAGCTCAGCCCAAGCACACACCAAGTGGGCCCCGGAAGTGGATTTATGCATCAATTACTTACTTCTGTAAACCCTAGTAACTAGTTTAGTATAAATAGGACTTTTTACTATTATCTTTGAACATCTTTGATCAGTTGTATGCTATCTTAGACTTTCATAGGGGCTGGCCATTTGGCCATGCCTGGACCATTATCACTTATGTAATTTCATACGGTAGAGTTTCTGCACTCCATAGATTAAGGTGTGGAGCTCTGCTGTTCCTCAAAGATTAATGCAAAGTACTACTATTTTTCTATTCAATTCAACTTATTCCGCTTCTAAGATATTCATTCGCACTTCAACCGGAATGTGATGAACGTGACAATCATCATCATTCCCCCACGAACGCGTGCCTGACAACCACTTCCGTTCCACCTTAGATTGAATGAGTATCTCTTGGATCTCTTAATCAGAATCTTCGTGGTATAAGCTAGATTGATGGCGGCATTCATGAGAGTCCGGAAAGTCTAAACCTTGTCTGTGGTATTCCGAGTAGGACTCTGGGATTGAATGACTGTGACGAACTTCAAACTCGCGAGTGCTGGCATAGTGACAGACGCAAAAGGAGGGTGAATCCTATTCTAGTATGATCGAGAACCTCAGATGATTAGCCGTGCTGTGACAGAGCATTTGGACCATTTTCACAAGAGGATGGGATGCAGCCATTGACAAGGGTGATGCCTCCAGACGATTAGCCATGCAGTGACAGCGCATCGGACCATTTTCCAGAGAGGATAAAAAGTAGCCATTGACAACGGTGATGTCCTTACATAAAGCCAGCCATGGAAAGGAGTAGGATTGATTGGATGAAGACAGCAGGAAAGCAGAGGTTCAGAGGAACGAAAGCATCTCTATGCGCTTATCTGAAATTCTCACCAATGATTTACATAAGTATTTCTATCCTTATTTTATTATATATTTTCGAAAATTCCATAACTATTTTATATCCGCCTGACTGAGATCTACAAGGTGACCATAGCTTGCTTCATACCAACAATCTCCGTGGGATCGACCCTTACTCACGTAAGGTTTATTACTTGGACGACCCAGTGCACTTGCTGGTTAGTTGTATCGAAGTTGTGAATGAAAAACAATTTATTAAGACGTGCGTACAGAGTTTTTGGCGCCGTTTCCTGAGATCACAATTTCGTGCACCAAGTTTTTAGCGCCGTTGCCAGGGATTGTTCGAGTTTGGACAACTGACGGTTCATCTTGTTGCTCAGATTAGGTAATTTTCTTTTTGTTTTCTTTTCAAAAAATTTTCAAAAATCTTTCAAAAATTTCTCATCTGTTTTCGAAAAAAAAAATATAAATCTTTTCAAAAATATATTTTTCTTTAGAATTTTTAAGAATGAATTCTAGTGTTTCATGATGATTTGTTGAATCCTGGCTGGCTGTAAGCCATGTCTAATCTTTTGGACTGGGGTTTCAACTTATCATCACAAGAGCTTGTTGATTCTCACACACTTAGTTGCTCTATACATGAAAAGTATAAATATCTTCTAAAGCTTGGATGGCTATTAAGCCATGCCTAACCCTCAGATTGGAGCTTTAGAATAAGAATACAAGATTCCTGGAATTCATATTAAAAATTTTGGAATCCTTATTTTTCTTTTTCACACTAATTTTTGAAAAATATAAAATAAAAATACAAAAAAATTAGAAAATCATAAAAATCAAAAATATTTTGTGTTTCTTGTTTGAGTCTTGAGTCGATTTTAAGTTTGGTGTCAATTGCATGTTTTAAAGTTTGCATAAAATTTTTGAAAAATTCATGCATTCATAGTGTTCTTCATGATCTTCAAGTTGTTCTTGGTAAATCTTCTTGTTTGATCTTGATGTTTCCTTGTTTTGCATCTTTTCTTGTTTTACATGTGCATTTTTGCATCCATAGAGTCTAAACATGAAAGATTTCTAAGTTTGGTGTCTTGCATGTTTTCTTTGCATTAAAAATTTTTCAAAAATATGTTCTTGATGTTCATCATGATCTTCATAGTGTTCTTGGTGTTCATCTTGACATTCATAGCATTCTTGCATGCATTCATTGTTTTAATTCAAAATTTTCATGCATTGCATCATTTTCATGTTTTTCTCTCTCATCATTAAAAATTCAAAAAATCAAAAAAATATATTTCCCTTTTTCTTCTCATCAAATTCGAAAATTTGAATTGACTTTTTCAAAATTTTTAAAATCTAGTTGTTTCTTATGAGTCAAATCAAATTTTCAATTTGAAAATCTTATCTTTTTCAAAATCTTTTTCAAAATCAAATCTTTTTCATTTTTCTTATTTATTTTCGAAAATTATAAAAATACTTTTCAAAAATCTTTTTCTTAATTTTATCACATAATTTTCGAAAATAATATCATCAATTAATGTTTTGATTCAAAAATTTCAAGTTTGTTACTTACTTGTTAAGAAAGATTCAAACTTTAAGTTCTAGAATCATATCTTGTGATTTCTTGTGAATCAAGTCATTAATTGTGATTTTAAAAAAAAATCAAATCTTTTTCAAAATTAATTTCAATCATATCTTTTTAAAAATATCTCTTTATCTTATCTTTTTCAAAATTTGATTTTAAAATATCCTTTCTAACTTCTTATCTTCTTATCTTTTCAAAATTGATTTTCAAATTTGTTTCAACTAACTAACTAACTTTTTGTTTGTTTCTTATCTTTTTCAAAACTACCTAACTAACTCTCTCTCTCTCTCTAATTTTCGAAAATATCTTCCCTCTTTTTCAAAATTCCTTTTTAATTGACTAATTATTTTCATTTTTGATTTTAATTTTCGAAAATTACTAACCTTTTTCAAAAACTATTTTCGAAAATCACTAACTCTTTTTCAAAAATTATTTTCGAAAATTCTCTCTCTCTCTCATCTCCTTCTATTTATTTATTCATCTACTAATACTTCATCTCACCCAAATTCGAACCCCCTCTTCCATCTGTGTTCGAATTTTCTCTTCTTCCCTTCTTTACATTACATTCTTTTCTTCTTCTACTCACACAGGGGAACCTCTATACTTGGGCAAAAAGGATCCCTATTATTATTATTTTTCTGTTCCCTCTTTTTCATATGAGCAGGAGCAAGGACAAGAATATTCTTGTTGAAGCAGATCCAGAACCTGAAAGGACTCTGAAGAGGAAACTAAAAGAAGCTAAATTACAACAAGCCAGCAAGCACCTTTCAGAAATTTTCGAACAAGAAGAGGACATGGCAGCCGAAAATAATAATAATGCAAGGAGGATGCTGGGTGACTTTACTGCACCTAATTCCAATTTACATGGAAGAAGCATCTCCATCCCTACCATTGGAGCAAACAATTTTGAGCTGAAACCTCAATTAGTTTCTCTGATGCAGCAGAACTGCAAGTTTCATGGACTTTCATCTGAAGATCCTTTTCAGTTCTTAACTGAATTCTTGCAGATCTGTGATATTGTTAAGACTAATGGAGTAGATCCTGAAGTCTACAGGCTCATGCTTTTCCCTTTTGCTGTAAGAGACAGAGCTAGAATATGGTTGGACTCTCAACCTAAAGATAGCCTGAACTCTTGGGATAAGCTGGTCAAGGCTTTCTTAGCCAAGTTCTTTCCTCCTCAAAAGCTTAGTAAGCTTAGAGTGGATGTTCAAACCTTCAGACAGAAAGAAGGTGAATCCCTCTATGAAGCTTGGGAGAGATACAAAGGACTGACCAAAAAGTGTCCTTCTGACATGCTTTCAGAATGGACCATCCTGGATATATTCTATGATGGTCTGTCTGAATTAGCTAAGATGTCATTGGATACTTCTGCAGGTGGATCCATTCACCTAAAGAAAATGCCTGCAGAAGCTCAAGAACTCATTGACATGGTTGCTAATAACCAGTTCATGTACACTTCTGAGAGGAATCCTGTGAGTAATGGGACGCCTATGAAGAAGGAAGTTCTTGAAATTGATACTCTGAATGCCATATTGGCTCAGAATAAAATATTGACTCAGCAAGTCAATATGATTTCTCAGAGTCTGAATGGAATGCAAGCTACATCCAACAGTACTCAAGAGGCATCTTCTGAAGAAGAAGCTTATGATCCTGAAAACCCTGCAATAGCAGAGGTGAATTACATGGGTGAATCTTATGGAAACACCTATAACCCCTCATGGAGAAATCACCCAAATCTCTCATAGAAGGATCAACAAAGGCCTCAACAAGGCTTTAATAATAGTGGAAGAAATAGGTTTAACAATAGTAAATCTTTTCTATCATCCACTCAGCAACAGACAGAGAACTCTGAACAAAATACCTCTAATTTAGCAAACTTAGTCTCTGATCTATCTAAGGCCACTGTAAGTTTCATGAATAAAACAAGGTCCTCCATTAGAAAGTTGGAGGCACAAGTGGGCCAGCTGAGTAAAAGGATCACTGAAATCCCTCCTAGTACTCTCCCAAGCAATACAGAAGAAAATCCAAAAAGAGAGTGCAAGGCCATTGATATAACCATCATGGCCGAATCCAAGGAAGAAGGGGAGAACGTGAATCCCAAGGAGGAAGACCTCCTGGGACGTCCAGTGATCAATAAGGAGTTTCCCTTTGAGGAACCAAAGGAATCTGAGACTCAACTAGAGACCATAGAGATTCCATTAAACCTCCTTATGCCATTCATGAGCTCTGATGAGTATTCCTCTTCTGAAGAGAATGAGGATGTTACTGAAGAGCAAGTTACCAAGTACCTTGGTGCAATCATGAAGCTGAATGCCAAATTATTTGGTATTGAGACTTGGGAAGATGAACCTCCCTTGTTCACCAATGAACTGAGTGATCTGGATCAACTGACATTGCCTCAGAAGAAACAGGATCCTGGAAAGTTCTTAATACCTTGTACCATAGGCACCATGATCTTTGAAAAGGCTCTGTGTGACCTTGGCTCAGGGATAAACCTCATGCCCCTCTCTGTAATAGAGAAACTGGGAATCTTTGGGGTGCAAGCTGCTAAAATCTCATTAGAGATGGCAGACAATTCAAGAAAACAGGCTTATGGACAAGTAGAGGACGTGTTAGTAAAGGTTGAAGGCCTTTACATCCCTGCTGATTTCATAGTCCTAGATACTAGGAGGGATGAGGATGAATCCATCATCCTTGAAAGACCCTTCCTAGCCACAGCAAGAGCTGTGATTGATGTTGACAGAGGTGAACTAGTCCTTCAATTGAATGAGGACTCCCTTGTGTTTAAAACTCGAGGTCATCCTTCTGTAAACATGGAGAGGAAGCATAAAAAGCTTCTCTCAAAACAGAGTCAACCAGAGCCCCCACAGTCAAACTCTAAGTTTGGTGTTGGGAGGCCACAACCAAACTCTAAGTTTGGTGTTGGGAAGTCTCAACAATGCTCTGAACATCTGTGAGGCTCCATGAGAGCCCACTGTAAAGCTATTGACATTAAAGAAGCGCTTGTTGGGAGGCAACCCAATTTTTATTTATCTAATTTTATTTTTCTTGTTCTTTCATGTTTTATCAGGTTCATGATCATGTGGAGTCACAAAATAAATATAAAAATTGAAAACGGAATCAAAAACAACAGAAGAAAAATCACACCCTGGAGGAGGATCTCACTGGCGTTTAAACGCCAGTAAGAAGCATCTGGCTGGCGTTCAACGCCAGAACAGAGCATGGTTCTGGCGCTGAACGCCCAAAATGGGCAGCATCTGGGCGTTTGAATGCCAGAATTGCACCCTGGAGAAGAGCTGGCGCTGAACGCCCAGAACAAGCATGGTTCTGGCGTTCAACGCCAGAAATGGGCAACAAATGGGCGTTCAATGCCCAGAACAAGCACCAATCTGGCGCTGAACGCCCAGAGTTGTGTGCAAAGGCATTTTGCATGCCTAATTTGGTGTAAGGTTGTAAATCCTTGAACACCTCAGGATCTGTGGACCCCACAGGATCACCTCAGGATCTGTGGACCCCACAGGATCCCCACCTACCTCCACTCACTTCTTCTCACCCCTCTTTCACACAATCCCATAAACACTCTTCCCCAAAACTCTTCACCAATCACCTCAATCTCTCTTCCCTATCACCACTTCACCACTCACATCCATCCACTCTTCCCCATAAACCTACTTCATAAACCCCACCTACCTTCAAAATTCAAAATCAATTTCCCACCCAAAACCCACCCTTATGGCCGAACCTTACCCCCCTCCCTTCCCTATATATAGCCCTCCATTCTTCCTCATTTTCACACAACACAACCCTCTATTCCCCTTCTTGGCCGAAACACATCCCTCCTCTCCTCCATATTTTCTTCTTCTTCTTCATCTATTCTTTCTTCTCTTGCTCGAGGGCGAGCAAAATTCTAAGTTTGGTGTGGTAAACGCATAAGCTTTTTGTTTTTCCATTACCATTGATGGCACCTAAGACCGGAGAATCCTCTAGAAAAGGAAAAGGGAAGACAGAAGCTTCCACCTCTAAGTCATGGGAGATGGAAAGATTCATCTCCAAAGCTCATCAAGACCACTTCTATGATGTTGTAGCCAAGAAGAAGGTGATCCCCGAGGTCCCTTTCAAGCTCAAGAGAAATGAGTATCCGGAGATCCGACATGAAATCCATAGAAGAGGTTGGGAAGTTCTAACAAACCCCATCCAACAAGTCGGCATTCTAATGGTTCAAGAGTTCTATGCCAATGCATGGATCACTAGGAACCATGATCAAAGTAAGAACCCGAACCCAAGGAATTATATTACAATGGTTCGGGGGAAATACTTAGATTTTAGTCCGAAAAATGTGAGGTTGGCGTTCAACTTGCCTATGATGCAAGGAGATGCACGCCCCTACAATAGAAGGGTCAACTTTAATCAAAGGTTGGACCAAGTCCTCATGGACATATGTGTGGAAGGAGCTCAATGGAAGATTGACTCCAAAGGCAAGCCGGTTCAATTAAGAAGACTGGACCTCAAGCCTGTGGCTAGAGGATGGTTAGAGTTCATACAATGCTCCATCATCCCCACTAGCAACCGATCCGAAGTTACTGTGGATCGGGCCATCATGATTCATAGCATCATGACTGGTGAGGAAGTAGAAGTTCATGAGGTCATCTCCCTTGAACTCTACAAAATAGCCGAAAAGTCCTCCCCCATGGCAAGGCTAGCTTTTCCTCATCTTATTTGCCATCTATGTTACTCAGCTGGAGCTTTCATAGAAGGAGACATTCCCATTGAGGAAGAGAAGTCCATCACTAAGAAAAGGATGGAGCAAGCAAGAGAGCCCATTTATGGATCTCAAGAGACGCATGAAGCTCATCACCATGAGATCCCGGAGATGCCTCAAATGCATTTTCCTCCACAAGACTATTGGGAGCAAATCAACACCTCCCTAGGAGAATTAAGTTCCAACGTGGGACAATTAAGGGTGGAACATCAAGAGCACTCCATCATCCTTCATGAAATTAGAGAAGATCAAAAAGCAATGAGGGAGGAGCAACAAAGAAAAGGAAGAGACATAGAAGAACTCAAGGACATCATTGGTTCCTCAAGAAGGAAACGCCACCATCACTAAGGTGGACTCATTCCTTGTTCTTACATTCTCTGTTTTTTGTTTTCTCTATGATAAGTGCTTATCTATGTTTGTGTCTTATTACATGATCATTAGTAGTTAGTAACTTTGTCTTAAAGTTATGAATGTCCTATGAATCCATCACCTCTCTTAAATGAAAAAATGTTTTAATTCAAGAGAACAAGAAGTACACGAGTTTCGAATTTATCCTTGAACTTAGTTTAATTAGATTGATGTGGTGACAATACTTTTTGTTTTCTGAATGAATGCTTGAACAGTGCATATATATTTTGAAGTTGTTGTTTAAGAATGTTAAATATGTTGGCTCTTGAAAGAATGATGACAAGGAGACATGTTATTTGATAATCTGAAAAATCATAAAAATGATTCTTGAAGCAAGAAAAAGCAGCAAAGAACAAAGCTTGCAGAAAAAAATGTGGCGAAAAAAAAATAGAAAGAAAAAGAAAAAGCAAACAGAAAAAGCCAAAGCTCTTAAAACCAAGAGGCAAGAGCAAAAAGCCAATAACCCTTAAAACCAAAAGGCAAGGGTAAATAAAAAGGATCCCAAGGCTTTGAGCATCAGTGGATAGGAGGGCCTAAAGGAATAAAATCCTGGCCTAAGCGGCTAAACCAAGCTGTCCCTAACCATGTGCTTGTGGCGTGAAGGTGTCAAGTGAAAACTTGAGACTGAGCGGTTAAAGTCAAGGTCCAAAGCAAAAGAAGAGTGTGCTTAAGAACCCTGGACACCTCTAATTGGGGACTTTAGCAAAGCTGAGTCACAATCTGAAAAGGTTCACCCAATTATGTGTCTGTGGCATTTATGTATCCGGTGGTAATACTGGAAAACAAAGTGCTTAGGGCCACTGCCAAGACTCATAAAATAGCTGTGTTCAAGAATCAACATACTGAACTAGGAGAATCAATAACACTATCTGAACTCTGAGTTCCTATAGATGCCAATCATTCTGAACCTCAATGGATAAAGTGAGATGCCAAAACTATTCAAGAGGCAAAAAGCTACAAGTCCCGCTCATTTAATTGGAGCTATGTTTCATTGATAGTTTCGAATTTATAGTATATTCTCTTCTTTTTATCCTATTTGATTTTCAGTTGCTTGGGGACAAGCAATAATTTAAGTTTGGTGTTGTGATGAGCGGATAATTTATACGCTTTTTAGCATTGTTTTTAGTATGTTTTTAGTAGAATCTAGTTATTTTTAGGGATGTTTTGATTAGTTTTTATGTTAAATTCACATTTCTGGACTTTACTATGAGTTTGTGTGTTTTTCTGTGATTTCAGGTATTTTCTGGCTGAAATTGAGGGACTTGAGCAAAAATCAGATTCAGAGGTAGAAGAAGGACTACTGATGCTGTTGGATTCTGACCTCCCTGCACTCAAAGTGGATTTTCTGGAGCTACAGAACTCAAAATGGTGTGCTTCCAATTGCGTTGAAAATTAGACATCCAGGGCTTTCCAGCAATGTATAATATTCCATACTTGACCGATTTTAGACGATTAAAAAGGGCGTTGAACGCCAGTTCTACGCTGCTGTCTGGAGTTAAACGCCAGAAATACGTCACAAACCAGAGTTGAACACCAGAAATACGTTATAAACTGGCGTTCAACTCCAAGAATGACCTCTACACGTGTAACATTCAAGCTCAGCCCAAGCACACACCAAGTGGGCCCCGAAAGTGGATTTATGCATTAATTACTTACTTCTGTAAACCCTAGTAACTAGTTTAGTATAAATAGGACTTTTTACTATTATCTTTGAACATCTTTGATCAGTTTTATGCTATCTTAGACTTTCATGGGGGCTGGCCATTCGGCCATGCCTGGACCATTATCACTTATGTAATTTCATACGGTAGAGTTTCTGTACTCCATATATTAAGGTGTGGAGCTCTGCTGTTCCTCAAAGATTAATGCAAAGTACTACTGTTTTTCTATTTAATTCAACTTATTCCGCTTCTAAGATATTCATTCGCACTTCAACCTGAATGTGATGAACGTGACAATCATCATCATTCCCCCACGAACGCGTGCCTGGCAACCACTTCCGTTCCACCTTAGATTGAATGAGTATCTCTTGGATCTCTTAATCAGAATCTTCGTGGTATAAGCTAGATTGATGGCGGCATTCATGAGAGTCCGGAAAGTCTAAACCTTGTCTGTGGTATTCCGAGTAGGACTCTGGGATTGAATGACTGTGACGAACTTCAAACTCGCGAGTGCTGGGCTTAGTGACAGACGCAAAAGGATGGTGAATCCTATTCTAGTATGATCGAGAACCTCAGATGATTAGCCGTGCTGTGACAGAGCATTTGGACCATTTTCACAAGAGGATGGGATACAGCCATTGACAAGGGTGATGCCTCCAGACGATTATCCATGCAGTGACAGCGCATCGGACCATTTCCAGAGAGGATAAAAAGTAGCCATTGACAACGGTGATGTCCTTACATAAAGCCAGCCATGGAAAGGAGTAGGATTGATTGGATGAAGACAGCAGAAAAGCAGAAGTTCAGAGGAACGAAAGCATCTCTATGCGCTTATCTGAAATTCTTACCAATGATTTACATCAGTATTTCTATCCTTATTTTATTATATATTTTCGAAAACTCCATAACTATTTTATATCCGCCTGACTGAGATCTACAAGGTGACCATAGCTTGCTTCATACCAACAATCTCCGTGGGATCGACCCTTACTCACGTAAGATTTATTACTTGGACGACCCAGTGCACTTGCTGGTTAGTTGTATCGAAGTTGTGAATGAAAAACAATTTATTAAGACGTGCGTACAGAGTTTTTGGCGCCGTTGCCTGAGATCACAATTTCGTGCACCACCAGTTTAAAACTAGGTTGGTCTCTTGGCATCGTTTCAGAACAAGTGCTAAATGGTCAAGACAGGAGCTGAATGAGTCTCCAAATACTGAAAAGTCATCCATGAAGACTTCCAGAAATTTTTTCACCATATCAGAGAAAATAGAGAGCATACATCTCTGAAAGGTTGCAGGTGTATTGCACAGACCAAAAGGCATCCTTCTGCAGGCAAATACTCCAGAAGGACATGTGAATGTTGTTTTCTCTTGGTTCTGAGGATCCACTGTAATTTGGTTGTAACCTGAATAGCCATCCAAAAAGCAGTAGTATTCATGACCTGCTAGTCTCTCTAGCATCTGGTCTATGAATGGTAAAGGAAAATGATCCTTTCTGGTGGCTGTATTGAGCCTTCTATAGTCAATACACATACACCACCCTGTAACTGTTCTTGTAGGAACTAGTTCATTCTTTTCATTATGAACCACTGCCATTCCTCTCTTCTTAGGGACAACATGGACAGGGCTCACCCAGGGGCTATCAGATATAGGATAAATAATCCCAGCCTCTAGTGACTTAGTGACCTCTTTCTGCACCACTTCCTTCATGGCTGGATTTAGCCGCCTCTGTGGTTGAACCACTGGCTTAGCATCATCCTCCAATAGGATCTTGTGCATGCATCTTGCTGGGCTAATGCCCTTAAGGTCACTTATGGACCACCCAAGAGCTGTCTTGTGTGTCCTTAGCACTTGAATTAGTGCTTTCTCTTCCTGTAGATTTAAAGCAGAGCTTATGATCACTGGAAAAGTGTCACCCTCTCCCAGAAATGCATATTTCAGGGATGGTGGTAGTGGTTTGAGCTCGGGTTTAGGAGGTTTCTCCTCTTCCTGAGGGATTTTCAGAGGTTCTTTTATTTCCTCTGATTCCTCCAAATCAGGCTGAACATCTTTAAAGATGTCCTCTAGCTCTGATTCAAGACTTTCAGTCATATTGACCTCTTCCACCAGGGAGTCAATAATATCAACGCTCATGCAGTCATTTGACGTGTCTGGATGCTGCATAGCTTTGACAACATTTAACTTGAACTCATCCTCATTGACTCTCAGGGTCACTTCCCCTTTTTGGACATCAATGAGAGTTCGTCCAGTTGCTAGGAAAGGTCTTCCTAGAATCAGAGTTGCACTCTTGTGCTCCTCTATTTCCAGCACTACAAAGTCAGTGGGAAAGGCAAATGGCCCAACCTTGACAATCATGTCCTCAATTATGCCTGATGGGTATTTAATGGAGCCATTAGCAAGTTGAAGACATATCCGGGTTGGTTTGACCTCTTCAGTCAAGCCAAGCTTTCTGATGGTGGATGCAGGTATTAGATTGATACTTGCTCCAAGGTCACATAGAGCGGTCTTAGTACAAGCACCCTCTATTGTGCATGGTATCATAAAGCTCCCTGGATCTTGAAGCTTCTCTGGTAAGCTTTTTAGAATGACTGCACTGTATTCTTCAGTGAGAAACACTCTTTTAGTTTCTCTCCAATCCTTCTTATGACTTAAGATCTCTTTCATGAACTTATCATAAGAGGGTATTTGCTCAAGTGCCTCTGCAAACGGAATCTTTATTTCAAGAGTCCTGAGATAGTCTGCAAAGTGGGCAAATCGTTTATCCTGTTCCGCTTGGCGGAGCTTCTGAGAATAAGGCATCTTGGCTTTATATTCTTCAACCTTAGTTGCTGCAGGTTTATTCCCTACAGAAGTGGTTGGAGAAGCCTTCTTAGAGGGGTTACTATCAGCACTTTCAGGTGTCTAATTCCTCATTGGCATTTGAACGCCAGGATTGGGTGCTGAATGGGCGTTTAACGCCAGGTTCCCACTCTTTTCTGGCGTTTGAACGCCAGATTTGGGCATCCATTGGGCGTTTAACGCCAGTTTTTCCCCCTTTTCTGGCGTTTGAACGCCAGAGTTATTCCTCTCTGGGCTCTTGATGTCCTCAGAGGGATTTTCGGCAGTGGTTTGGTCATCCTCTGTCATTTTTTCCTTTCTTGACTTTTTGCTACTTTGAGCTGAGTTATTCAATGTCTTCCCGCTCCTTAGTTGGACAACTTGGCATTCTTCTGTTATCTGTTTAGATAGCTGCTGTCTTGTCTGATTCAATTGTGCTTCTATATTCTTGTTAGCATTTTTAGTGTCTTGGAGCATCTCTTTGAATTTTGCTAATTGTTTTGTCATAAGGAGTAATTGCTGATTAAGTTCAACAATCTGTTCTTGAGGATTAGGATCAGTAGTTACTACCATAGCCTCTTCTTTTACGGAGGACTCACTGTTTGAGTACAGATGTTGATTTCTAGCAACCGTGTCTATGAGTTCTTGAGCCTCTTCAATTATTTTTCTCATGTGTATAGATCCACCAGATGAGTGGTCTAGAGACATTTGAGCTCTTTCTGTAAGCCCATAGTAAAAGATGTCTAACTGTACCCATTCTGAAAACATTTCAGAGGGGCATTTCCTTAGCATCCGTCTATACCTCTCCCAGGCATTATAAAGGGATTCATGATCCTCTTGTTTAAAGCCTTGGATGTCCAGCCTTAGCTGTGTCATTCTTTTTGGAGGATAAAATTGATTCAGAAATTTGTCTGATAACTGTCTCCATGTTTTTATGCTTGCTGTGGGTTGGTTATTTAACCACCTCTTAGCTTGGTCTTTTACAGCAAATGGAAACAGTAATAATCTGTAGACATCCTGATCCACTTCTTTATCACGTACTGTGTCAGCAATTTGTAAGAACTGTGCCAGAAACTCAGTAGGTTCTTCTTGTGGAAGACCGGAATACTGGCAATTTTGCTGTACTATGATAATGAGCTGAGGATTTAGCTCAAAACTGCTTGCTTTGATGGGAGGTATACAGATGCTACTCCCATATACAGCTGTAATGGGGTTAGCATATGACCCTAGAGTCCTTCTAGACTGCTCATTTCCACTTAGGTCCATGATGGAGAAAGGGAGATGATGTGAATTGCAAATAAATTATATTTGTATTTTTTTATTTATTTAATTAAGAGTGACCGAAAATAATAAAATAAAATAAAATAAAATTTTGAAAACTAAAAGAAAATAAAATCAAAGCAAATTGAAAACTAAATTAATTAATTAATTAAAAAGATTTTAAAATTAGCAATTAAAAAAATATGATTGAAAATTATTTTGAAGAAGATATGATTGAGAAGATATGATTGCAAATTAAAAAAAAAGATATGATTGAAAAGATATGATTGAAGAAATTAAAAAGATTTAATTTTTGAAAAAGATTTGAAAAGATCAATTTTTAAAATTAGAATATTGACTTGACTAAAAAAAGATATAATTTTGAAAATCTTTGACTAAATTAATGCAAAATTTTGAAATTTATGAGTAAAATAAGGAAAGGATATTTTTTTATTTTTGAATTTTAATGCGGAAAGAGAAAAACAACAAAATGACACTAAACTTAGAAATTTTAGATCAAAACACAGAGAACAAACAAGAAAACTTTGAATGTCAAGATGAACACCAAGAACAAATTTTTGAAAAATTTTTAAGTAAATAAAAGCATAAAAACACCAAACTTAAAATTTTTAGAAAATAAAGCACAAATTTTCGAAAAATTAAAGGAAAACACAAAGAAGACACAAAACTTAGAATTTTTAGAAAATCAAACACAATTTTTCGAAAATTTAAAGGAAAACACTAAGAAGACACCAAACTTAGAATTTTTTAAAGATCAAGAAGAACCAAGAACATGCAAATTTGAAAAATCAAAAGAAAATAAAAGTATGCAATTGACACCAAACTTAAAATATAAAACTAAACTCAAATAAAAGACTCTAAACCAACAAACATAAAATATTCCTAATCTAAGCAACAAGATAAACCGTCAGTTATCCAAACTCGAACAATCCCCGGCAACGGGGCCAAAAACTTGGTGCACAAAATTACAATCACACTTTTGCAACTCCGCACAACTAACCAGCAAGTGCACTAGGTCGTCCAAGTAATACCTTACGTGAGTAAGGGTCGATCCCACGGAGATTGTCGGCTTGAAGCAAGCTATGGTTATCTTGTAACTCTTAGTCAGGATATCAATAATTCTCATATTTAATAGTAAAAAGTAAAAGAACATGAAATAAATACTTGTTATGCAGTAATGAAGAATAGGTTGAGGATTTGGAGATGCTTTGTCTTCTGAATCTCTGCTTTCCTACTATCTTCTTCTTCATGCACGCAAGGCTCCTTCCATGGCAAGCTTTATGTTGGGCATCACTGTTGTCAATGGCTACTTCCCGTCCTCTCAGTGAAAATGTTCCAAATGCGCTGTCACTGCACGGCTAATCATCTGTCGGTTCTCGATCATGTCGGAATAGGATCCATTGATCCTTTTGCGTCTGTCACACGCCCCACAATCGCGAGTTTGAAGCTCGTCACAGTCATCCCTTCCCAGATCCTACTCAGAATACCACAGACAAGGTTTAGACGTTCCGGATCTCAGGAATGGCCGCCAATAATTCTAGCCTATACCACGAAGGTTCCAACCTTAGATTAGAAACCCAAGAGATACACATTCAAGCTTGATTGCATGTAGAACGGAGGTGGTTGTCAGGCACGCGTTCATAGGTGAGAATGATGATGATTGTCACGGATCATCACATTTATCAGGTTGAAGTGCGAATGAATATCTTAGAATAGAAGCAAGCGTGATAGAATGGAAAACGGTAGTAATTGCATTAATTCATGAAGAACAGCAGAGCTCCTCACCCCCAACAATGGGGTTTAGAGACTCATGCCGTAGAGGATACAATATGAAACATATAGAATGTCATGAGGTACAATATGAATCACTGAAAGTAGTATTTATAGTAAACTAGTGACCTAGGGTTACAGAAAATGAGTAAGCTAGGGTGTTTATTGTAAAATTCCACTTCCAGGGCCCACTTGGTGTGTGCTTGGGCTGAGCATTGAAGTTTTCATGTGTAGAGACATTTCTTGGAGTTAAACGCCAGCTTTTATGCCAGTTTGGGCGTTTAACTCCAGCTTTTGTGCCAGTTCTGGAGTTAAACGCCAGAATTCTTGAGCTGACTTGAAACGCCTGTTTGGGCCATCAAATCTCGGGCAAAGCATAAACTATTATATATTGCTGGAAAGCCCAGGATGTCTACTTTTCAACGCAATTGAGAGCGCGCCAATTGAGCTTCTGTAGCTCCAGAAAATCCACTTCGAGTGCAGGGAGGTCAGAATCCAACAGCATCTGCAGTCCTTTTTCAGCCTCTGAATCAGATTTTTGCTCAGGTCCCTCAATTTCAGCCAGAAAATACCTGAAATCACAGAAAAACACACAAACTCATAGTAAAGCCCAAAAAAGTGATTGTTATTTAAAAACTAATAAAAACATAATAAAAACTAACTAAAATGTACTAAAAACATACTAAAAACAATGCCAAAAAGCGTATAAATTATCCGCTCATCACCTTCCCTCAAGGTTTTCTTTTATCTTTTTGTTCTGACCAAGCCTTTTAGCTCAAAAATCTAGCTTGGCTTTCCTTCCGCGCCGTTTAGGGTAGGAAGGTTTTTTCTATTCTTGATGAGTCCTTCCAGGACTTCAAAATTATTTTTTCAAGGTTCGAGTTGTAGAGAGTGCTCAACCTTTCTTTTTGGATCAGAATAATGAACCCTGTTTCTCGTTATACTGGGAAGAAAAACCTATGATAGCCAAGTATAATGTAGATGCCTTATATGATCTTAAGAAGGCCGTAGTTGATTTGTTTCAAGAGTGTTGGGGCCGATCTCCTCACTTAGACACCGAAAAATTCTTAGGGGATCCTGGTCAGCTTCGGTCTGAGCTGGATAGTTTTTTTACCTTTACCTTTTTTATTTTTGGTTGTGATTTGTGCTGACAATTGATGTACTTTTACTTTTGTTTTTGTAGAGAAAATGACTCCGAAATCTGTTGTTATGAAGACAGTACGGGTCACCAAGAAGAACGTTGTGGCTCGTAATATTTAGCAAAAGGAAGACGGGGGCACGTTTGTCCGATTTACTCCTGAGAAGTCAGATTCGGGTCCTTTAGTTCTAAAGGAAGTTATTCCCGTTCTAACTTCTCGATTAATTACTCCCGATTCTCCTTTAGAGAGTGTTGGGGCCATCCTTCTCCTTCATCCTCAGAACATACTCCCAAAAGGCAAAAGACTGTTGAGAGAGGAAGTATTTATGATAAGGGATTTGACGGGCTTGCCTGGAGTGAGAGAAATGGAATTCGGATGGCGGGCGTGTGTGCTGCCCTGGCCAGGGAGTTAGAGAAAACTCCTATCAACGCCACGCACAGCTCTCTGGTGGCTGCTCGAGTTGAAGTAGAGAGGCTAAAGGAGATCAAGAAGGAATTGGAAGAGGAGAGGGATGGGCTGAGGTCTGATCTGGAGAAAACTTAGACCAGGGTGAAAAAGTGGAGCGGCGATAGCCATGGCGGAGGAAATAAAAAAGAAGGCAAAAGAGAGCTATACCTGAGTTTTCGGGAAAAGCTTAACCTTCAGGAGGAGTTAGATAAAGCCAAGGAAAGATATGCAACACTTGAGGAGTCTGTGGCTGAGGGGATGGATGAGATATTCGCCAACCTGAAGGCCCAGGTCCAAGTTCTTGCCCTAGAGGCCAATCTTTCCTTGTTTAGCTAAGATAACATTGTGGTGGATGGTAACATCGTCCCGGCTCATGAAGATAACAAGGAAGATCCTTTTCCCGACCCGAAGTCTTCGGGTGCAGGGGTTGGTCAAGCCTCTGAGACTCCTGAGGTCCTCCCCAAGGTCGTCAACACCGAGTACCCTCCTTCTCCACCTGGTGCTATTCCGGTTGTTCGGTCTCTGAGTATTAACCGACTCTGTCCACCCGAGGCAAGGACGTCGTTACTGGGGACGACCTTAACCCTTTACTTGGCTCTTCTTTGTATTTTTTTCTTCTGTCTTTAGTTTTTTGGATGGCCCAGCTTGTGGGTCATTATGAACAATTTAACTTGTAATAGCCAGTAGTTTTCTAACAAACTTACTTTGCTTTAAGTTGTTTTCAAACAAATTTAGAACCTTTCTTCATCTTAATAATGATTTTAAGTCTTTCAATAATTGTTTTTCGAATTACCCCTTAGCTTATACAGCTATTTAGTTGGGGATTATACCTCGATAAATTTTAATGCTATTTATTTGCTAAGTTTAAGTGGTAAGCTTATTTATATAGATTCCCTTTTATAAGTTCTGACTTCGTGTAATCGGACTTTATTAAGTTACATTTACACTTCGTTTTTGTCCCGCCTTGATTCTAAGGTCAGTTTTCACGAGTTGTTTGTATAACTTCTTACATTAATTTGTACATCTTCGCTTCATCTTGCCGACCATTTTAAGTCAGGCAACAATTTTCGTGGTTTATCGAGCTTAAATTAATGTGTTTTTATAGAAAATTTTGAAGATGAAATGGAATTATTATTGAAAAAAAAATTCCTTTACACAGATTTTCTACTAAGGGTTTTGACTACCCCTTAGCCCTTACTATGATGCCTTATTAAAACCTCCTTTAGAAAAAACCTCTTTTTAGGAAAAAAATCTTAAGGTTGGGAAAAAGAGTACACCAGAGAGCAAGGTACGCTACCTAACTGTAGTACTTCTTCATGTTGCAGGTGAGCCACGACCTCGAGAGCTCCCGTCCTTGTAGGTCAGACACTTTGTAATAGCCCTTTCCTAAGATTTCGATAATCTTATAGGGTCCTTTCTAGTTTGCAGCCATCTTTTCTTCACCAGACTTCTGAATACATATGTTGTTTTAGATCAGGATAAGGTCGTTCATAGTAAAGCTTTTTTTGATCACCTTCTGGTTATATCTCGAAGCCATCCTCTGTTTTAGCGACTCCTCTTTGATCCGAGATCGTTCTCGAACTTCTGGAAGGAGGTCGAACTCTTTCTTTTGGGCTTGGGTGTTGTCTTTTTTATTGTAGAATATAACCCTAGGTGACTCTTTAGTAATTTCTATGGGAATTATGGCTTCTATCTCGTAAGCAAGTCGAAAAGGTGACTCCCTTGTTGTAGAATGGGGGGGGTTGTTCGATATGCCCATAAGACCTGAGGGAGCTCGTCAGCCCATGCTCCCTTTGCATCTTGTAGTCGGCGCTTTAACCTGGCCAATATAACTTTGTTCGCAGCTTCAACTTGTCCATTAGCCTAAGGATGTTCCACTGATGTGAATTGGTACTTTATTTTGAGGTCGGCCACCAAATTCCTGAAGGTCGAGTCGGTAAATTGAGTCCCATTATCAGTGGTGATGGAATGGAAAACCCCAAATCTTGTGACAATATTTTTGTAGAGAAACTTCTGACTTCTCTGGACAGTGATAGTTGCTAGTAGTTCCGTCTCAATCCACTTAGTAAAATAGTCAATCCCCATTATGAGATATTTGACTTATCCTGGAGTTTGAGGAAATGGTCTGAGGAGATCGAGACCCCATTTTGCAAATGACCACGGTGAGGTAATGCTAATAAACTCTTCAGGAGGTGCAACATGGAAGTTGGCATGCTTTTGACAAGGCAGGCACTTTTTAACGAACTCAGCCACTTCTCTCTGTAAGGTCGGCCAAAAGAAGGCGGCGCGGATCACCTTCTTGGCTAATGATTGAGCTCTCATGTGGTTTCCACATATGCCGTTGTGTACTTCCTCCAGGACCTCCTTTGTATTGGAGGCTGGGATGCACTTTAGGAGAGGTGTTGATATTCCTCTTTTATATAGAACATTGTGGACCAATGTATAATTTTGTGCTTCTCTTATGAGTCTTCGAGCCTCCTTTTCATTTTCAAGAAGGACATCAAATTTAAGATAGTTGACTATAGGGGTCATCCATCTCAAATTCTGGTTGGTTATGGCCATTATGTTTGAGTTGTTCATCCTCCTTTGATATTGATGGTGCGTGGAGAGTTTCCTGAATGAGACTTCTATTGTTCTCTTCTGGCTTGGTGCTGGCGAGGTTGGAGATGGCGTCTTCTCGGGTATTTGACTCCCGGTCGAGTTATGTGTCGGACCTCTCTTTCCAAGACTATGCTAGTTGTTCCCGTGCTTCATCTAAATATTTCTTCATGTTGGGGTCTTTGGCTTGATAAGTGCCATTAATCTGTGAAGTTATCACTTGAGAGTCACTAAACACTATCAACCTTTCTGTCCCCACTTTCTTATCCAGCTTCAAGCCAGCAGGTAAGGCCTCAAATTCTACTTGGTTATTAGAAGTTGGGAACTCGAACCTTAATGAGAGCTCTATCCGAGTTTCTTGCACACTTTTCAGGATGATACCTACTCCACTGCTGGCTTTATTGGATGATCCATCTACGTATAGGTTCTACGTTGTTGGGCTTCCCCGACTTTCAGTGTATTAGGCTACGAAGTCGGCCAGATATTGAGATCTGATTGTTGTCTGAGCTTTATCCTTCAAGTCGAACTTAGACAGTTCTACAGCCCACTGCAACATCCTTCCTGCTAGATCCGTCTTTCGTAGAATGTGTTTTATTGGTTGGTTAGTACGGACCTTTGTAGTGTGAGCCTGGAAATAAGGTCGGAGCCTTCAAGAGGTAAGGATAAGGGCATAAGCGAACTTTTTTATCTTTTGATAGTTCAGCTCTGCTCCTTATAAAGCTTTGCTGACAAAGTAGTTAGGTTGCTGCCCGTTTTTATCTTCACGGATCAAGGTTAAAGCTATAGCTCGGGTTGCCACTGCCAGGTAGAAAACGAGCTCTTCTCCTACAATAGGTCGGGTGAATATGGGTGGTTAGCCCAAGAATGCTTTAGAGCTTTGAAAAGCTTATTCATACTCCTGAGACCATTTAAATTGCTTTCCCTTTCTAAGGATTGAATATAAGGGTAGGGACTTCAATGTTGACACTGACAAGAATTTGGAAAGTGCCACTAGCCTTCCATTTAGCTGTTGGACTTCCTTGAGATAAGTTGGGTTTTCATCTCTAGTATGTCTGCACACTTATCCGGGTTTGCTTCTATGCCCCTTTGAGTGAGCATGAAACCTAAGAACTTTTCTGCCTATATTGAGAAGGTGCATTTTGAGGCATTTAGCCTCATTTCATGCTTCCTTATTGTAGAAAATACCTCGGCGAAGTAGGACAAGAGTGCTGAGTCGACCTTGGTTTTAACGAGCATGTCGTCCACATATACTTCCATGAGTTTCCCAAAGTAAGGAGAAAACACTTTTTTCATCAGTCGCTGGTATGTGGCTCTGGCATTCCTTAATTTAAAAGACATTACTACATAACAATAGTTAGCCTTTGGAGTGATGAATGTGGTCTTTTCTTGATTCGGCTTATACATCAGGATTTGATTGTATCCCGAATAGGCATCCATAAAGGACATGTATTGATAACTTGAGGCTGAGTCGACTAGTACGTCAATACTCGGGAGAGGGTATAGATCCTTGGGGCAAGCCTTGTTGAGGTCCGTGTAGCTACACACATTCCTCACTTTCCATTCTGCTTCTTCACTAGGACCATGTTGGCTAGCCACAATGGATACTGATGGAGGATAAATGTCGGTCTAGAATTTCTCAAAGAAATTTTGTTGCAAGCATAGTCCAAACCAACAATTTATCCACCAATCAAAGTTTAAAAAGGTTTATCCCAATACTAATCAAAATAACCGAGAGTATTAATCCCGGGTCGTTCTCCCTAGGAATTGCAATGAAGTGCTCAATTATTGGCTATGAAATATTTTGGGATTTTTGTAATAAGAGACAAGAAATGTAAATAATAAGAAGGTAAATGACAATTAACTAATGAAGGAAAGGGAATTAAATGGTAAAAAAGGTCTTGGCAAGGGTTGATGGTTAAGGATATCTATCCTTGTTACCAACCACAATATGATAATTGTAAGGATCAATCCCATTTAGTCATCCGCTAACAGTTGAAGGAAAGTCAAATGAGCTTCATCAATCTTAATCCATAAGTCCTAGCCACTCACTAATTGAACTAGTGAAGACTAGTGTCAATGGACACCAATTATCAATCACTTAGACATTAACAACTCAAGGTCACCTAAGTTACCAACCCAAGCCAAGAATAGGAAAATCTACTCTATAACTAAAAGAAACATTTCGTCAAACACCTAGAATACAATAAAAGCAAATATCATAAAATGCAAGAATTAATGAAAGCTATAACTAACATAAGCAAGAAATTAACAATAGCAATTAAGGTGAACATGAAAAGACATGGAAACATAAAATTGCATTAAAAGAGAATTGAAATTGACAAGAGAATTTATAAACTAAATTGGCAAAATAAAGAAATTAACAAGAGAAGTAGATAAACTAAAGTTCTAGAATAAATAAAAGTAAAGGAAAACTAAATTGAAGCAAAAATAAAATTTAGATCTAAGAAGAAATTGAAATAAGAATCTTAAAACATAGAGAGAGGAGAGAGCCTCTCTTTCTAGAATTCTACATCTCTCTAAAAACTAAAACTAGTGTGTGTATGAATGAATGTCTCCCCATCACTCCCCAGCCTCTAATCTGCATACTGGGCTCGAAACTGGGCTAGAAATGAGCTTTGAAATTGCCCCTAGCGTATTCCCTTAAGTGAGGCACGTGACACTTGTCACGTGTACGTGTTAGCCACGCGTACGCGTCGTCAAACTTCGCACAAGGTCACGCATACACGTCAGTCATGCGTACGCGTCGGTGGACGATGCTCCTAGTCCCGCGCACATGTCATCCACGCGTATACGTCGAGATCAGCTTCTCAAATCTTTAATTCTTTGTGTTCCTTCTACTTTTGCATGCTTCCTTTCTATCCTCTAAGTCATCCTTGCCCTATAACCCTGAAAACACTTAACAAACATATTACGACATCGAATGGTAATAAGAGAGGATTAAAATGAGCAATTTTAAGGCCAAAGAAGCATGTTTTCATTCTTAAGAACAAATTAGGAAGGATTCACAAAACCGTGCAATTTATATGAATAAGTATGGAAATAGTTGACAAAATCCACTCAATTCAAACCAAAATAAACCATAAAATAGTACTTTATCAGATACTTTACCTCTCTTATGAATTCTGCTTCTAATAAGGCTTGCACTTGTTCTTCCACGACCTGTGTCCTTTCGGGCCCGAGTTTTTGACGCTTTTGTTGGATAGGTCGAGAATTCGGGTATACAGCGACTTTATGAGACATTAGGTTGGGATCTATACCAGGCATTAAGAGGCTTTCCAAGCGAAGAGGTCATGATTTCTTCGTAGGAGATCAACAAGTTGTTTTTTTAGGCCTTCTTCTAAGTTAGCTCCTATATTAGTTGTCTTTTTAGGGTGATCCCCAATTTGTACTTCTTCTACCTTTCCTCTAGGTTGGGGGTACAGTTCTTCCCAAGTCTGAATACCACTAAGTTTGATAGTGTTGACTTATTTTCCTCCTGAGCTGCTTTTTAGATCAAGGCTTTCGTTGTAACACTTTCGTGCTAACTTTTGATCTACTTTTATGGTGGCAATTCCCTCTGTAGTGGAAAATATCATGCACAGATGAGGTGTAGAAACATCTGCTATAAGTCGGTTCAAGGTTATCGACCTATTAGGGCATTATACGCTGAAGTGATGTCAACCATGATATAGTCGACGCTTAACATTTTTGACTTCGTGTCCTTTCCGAAAGTAGTGTATAGAGAGATAAACCTAAGAGGTCGGATCGGCGTGTCTCCCAGTCCGAAGAGGTTATTCGGGTACGCTTTTAGATCCTTTTCTTCCAGCTCGAGCTTGTCAAATACGGGCTTAAATGATATATCTGCCGAGCTACCTTGGTCCACTAGGGTTCTATGGAGGTTGACTTTGGCGAGAATCATTGTTATTACCACTGGATCATCGTGGCCCGATGTTACCCCCTGAGCATCTTCTTTAGTGAACGAGATGGTTGGTAAGTCAAAAATTCTATTTTCCTCCCCGACTTGGTACACCTCTTTAAGATGTCTTTTTCGTGATGACTTTGAGATTCTTCCTCCGGCAAACCCACCATTGATCATGTGTATATGTCGTTTAGGAATTTGAGGTGGTCATTCTTGTCGTCCTCCCTCTTCGTCTTTTTTTCTTTTTCTTTGATCATCCGACCTTTCCAGCAAGTACCTGTCTGGTCGACCTTCTCTAGCAAACTTTTCAATGTTATCTTTAAATCATAGTAGTCTTTAGTAGAATGCCTGTAAAGCTTATGGTACTCACAGTATTCCATCCGACTTCTGGCTTTTTTGTGTATGATTGGTCGAGGAGGTAGAAGTTTCTCGGTATGACATATCTCCTTGTAAATGTCTACAGGAGAGACTTGAAGTGGGCTATAATTATGATACATTTGAGATTTTTTCGAGTTGTACTCCTCTTTTTTCTTAGCTTCTTTTTCCTTTTCCTGGGGTGGGTAAGGTAGGATGGGCCTGGGGAGAGGCTCTCTAAGTCAGAAATTCTCTTTTATATTAATATATTTTTCTATCCTTTCTTGTACTTTGTACAAGAAAGCCAGGTGTCGTTAGCTATGGATTGAGAGAACGACTCTTTTTTAAGGCCATTAACTAATTCCATTATAACTGCTTCAGTAGGTAGGTTTTGAATCTCCAAACATGTTTTATTGAATCTTTCCATATAATCTCGAAGTGTCTCCCTAACTTCTTATTTAACCCCTAGCAAGCTCGGGGCATGCTTTAACTTATCCTTCTAAATCGAGAATCTAGTAAAAAACTTCCTTGCCAAGTCATCAAAACCAGTTACCGACCTGAGAGGGGTAAATTATCAAACCATTTCATTGCGGCTTTAGTCAAAGTTGTCGAAAACGCTTTGCAACGGGTAGTGTGGAGGCGTTGGCTAGATACATCCAACTTTTGAAATTGCTAAGATGGTTCCTTGGGTCGGTTGTTCCGTCATAGAGATCCATGTCAGGGATTTTAAAATTTCTTGGGACCCTGGCTCACATAATATCTTCAACAACGGGTCTTCTTCTCCCAGAGGACTTTCTTCTCGATCTACTCAATTACTCCATTTTCTGAGATCGGCTTCTAATTGTAAGAGCTTTTCTTCCAGCTCATTTCATCGTCGTACTTCCTTTCGTAGTTCCCGTTTAGTCTTTCGTTTGTCATTCAGCTTCCAGCTCGAGTTGCTCTAATCGTCCATGATGACCGTGGACTAAGCATAGTATCTTTGTTGGATGAGGAGGTCCCTCATCCTTGAGTGGGTGGATCTCTGATTGGATCCGCCGCAACTGAAGGTTCCCCGATGTTCCTTCTCCATGAGGAATGTGAGTTCTCTCCCAAGGTGGGGGTATCGCAAGTGTGAGGTCATCACAGTAGGGTTCTGGATCTAACTCAGATGTCGTGTGACCGTCTTCGTATTGGCCATCCGCCATTATTAAGGGTTGAATCTCAGGTCCCCGACAACAGTGCCAATGTTCTGAGAGTTAGCTGAAATATTGATTTGGGCCTGAACGTAAGGTCCAGGCTCCTTATGAGGCAGCGTCCAAACTATTCTTGTGCTGAAGTGCCGCGTCCAAGTTCCTCGTGAGGAGGTGGGGGTGGTACCAGCAAGAGACTCCGATACTTAAGTTAGTAAGGATTTTAAGCAGGATTTTAGTAGAATAGAACGTGAATATACCTAAGGGGTGTTAGTGTATTTATAGTAGAGTTTGATTACCACCTTTTTTGGAGTTGTTCCACGTTTAGTTGATGAATAACCGTTCCCTTTATCTTTGGGATAGTTTGTTGGGATCTATCTTTTAAGAGAGATAGAGATAGCAAGAGAAATTCGGAGAGGCAGTTACTTATTTGGATAAGTAACGCTGATCCCTATCACCGTGTCCGACCTCTTTAAAGAAGTCGGGTAAATAGTAGAGACCATTCTTTGTGGGTGGACCTTTTTATCCTTGTTGGGTCTAACTCTATATTTTGGACTAGTTAGAGTATAAATACTTACTGACAACTAACTTTTAAGTCCATTAAAATGTATTAATTTCTTTTAAAATAACTAGTTTTGATGCATTGTAAAGAAAAAGTTTAAACATACATTTAATAATTAGTTTTATATTAACTATATAAATAATTATTTACATGATTCTGTAAAATAAATTTTTTCTAATATTATTATTTTAAATAAATAAATAAATTTAAATTTTTTTATTAAATCAAATAATTTTATGATTAAACTTATTTATAATTGATATTTTAAGTTTAGTTTATTTTTAAATTTATGTAAAACTTACTATTTTGATAACAAGTTAATGGAGAAGATAATGCACATGGGTCAAACTTATTTATTTAAATTTTTTTAATATTTCAAACTTATGCTACGTGTATGTGTGAGTTAAGATCATATGAATACTCATACACAAGTTTAAGCAAAGTTTATATAATTATATCTAAGCACGTGGGTTGAGATTAGATAATAGAATAATGCTTCACAAACAACTCAACCAAACGATTACATAGACGATAGTGCTTGAAAGAGGAGAAATACGTATTTAACTGGTATTTGTACGTGGAACCCATATGAAGCCAAAAGTAAAATCAGTTAATATTAGTCGTCTTGTAATGGTTTAGTTTGAGTTGTTTGTTCACGTATTGTTGAAAAGATGAGCTTCAGTTTTAATTAAGTGGTGTTGGTTCGAAATATAAAGATTATATTGAGAACATTTGTTTGAATTCTGTGGAGCAGGCTTTCGAGTATGTTGAAAAAGGGTCATCGATGAACAAAGTGGATTGATAAAAAATTCATAAAGATAAAATTTTGTGATTGAAGTCATAGGGAGATTAATAATTAAGACAGTTTGAAAACAGTTATTTCATTTATGTAGTGAAAACAGTTATATTTAATTCTCTCATATAAAAAATACGTGATGAAATTTGATTAGTTAAGAGGGACTATAAATAGACAAAGTTTAGAAAGAATAAAAATTAAAATTTTTATCCAAAAAATACTCTTGTAATTTCATATTTTCAAAAATTTTTTGATCTTATTCAGAGTTTAGTTAGGATTCTTTCCATAATCTTTATATTTCACTTTAGTTTTAATTTTTTGTAAATTTACTTTTTCTTTGCAAAAATTTTCTTTTTTTACTTTCCTTTACGTTTATACATTGCATTTGAATTCAAAATCTTTTGATCAAATTAGAGGCATTTTATTGATGTACAAATCAGTTATTTTATTATTTTTTATTTTTTATTGATTTTATTTTTTTTAGTCTTCTTAAATTTTTCCTTTCCATTTTAAGTCTTTTCGATCCAGATTTGCTAAAAATCTGGATATCAATGCATAACAAGTGGAAAAGTAGGTGAACGGAAAATCGAGAATGCAATGCATAAGTGGGTCGACGTATACATAGCATAGTGAGTGAGTGGGACTCGTAATAGTAAGAGTGCAAATGTAAATGAAATCATTTGGCGCACACTTCATACTCTCACGGTGATAGCTCAGATTAATGGCCACGTGCCTTGCTCCATTACTACGATCATTCATACCTAACCCTATCACCCTTCTTCACCCAATCACAAGTTTTCAGTCCGTTTTGTCAATTTTTTTTAATTTCCAAAATTTGTATGGTGCAATTAGAATTATAAACGGCTAATTTCAAAGACTATTTAACGGTTTAACTCAGCATAATGCGGAGGAACGTCCTAATTTTGGAGTTAAGTTCATTTAAAAGGCTCACATATACACTACTTTTATTATTTATCAATATGATTAATTAATATTTACTAATAAACCTTTTATTTGTTTGATAATTCACGGTCCTAGATCGACAAAAACAAAGGAGCAACAATCAACGACAAACCAAATACAACCACAGCCACAAGTCCTCACAACACAAAACACAAACGAAAATAACCTGCACAATACAACCAACAACTAAGCACAGTCTAAACAAATACCAGAAAAGAAAACCAAAGCAATACAACAACAGTCCCTGTAGTGATATTTACTAATAAAAAACAAAACCTGTGTGATGTTTTTCATTAGTTTGACTAAGTTTAGTAAAGCATTATTATCTTTATCAAAAACAGAGAAGTTGGAAGATCATATAGCCTATAGGCTGTAGAAGTTTGTCCAAGTTAATAAGTAATATGTTTGTTTTTGTGGTGGATGTATTGAATATCTCCAGTTTTAGTAAGCAAGGATAATATAGAATTATCACGTTTATAGTTTAATTTATAGATGACGCTATTTTATTCTGTTTACTGAAAGAGGAGACAATTAAAAATTATAAAAAAATTTTAAGGTGTTTTAAAATAATGTCTAAATTGAGCATTAATCCACTAATTTTGACAAGTCCATTTTATTGATCTTAATACCAATAAATTATAGTGAGGAGTGAGTTAGACAGACGCTATTATATTTTAAACATTTAGTACAAATATATGACAAAATTATATATTAAGTAATATTTATAGGATATGTCTAAAATAAACACAATAATTTTGTGCTTATTGAATGTGTCTTATTGTTATAAACCATTGAATTTCATTAAATATAAATCAAAAGCTACTATTAAAAAATAACATTGATAGACTATAATAAATATAAAATGAACACACTAAACATCGCCAATACATAAATAAATAAATATATTTTAATATACAATATTTTAAATGAGAAATATAATTTTTTATTTTTAAATAATAAATAAAAATATATAAATACAAAAAATATAAATCTTTTTTATTTATTAAGATCAACAATTATCATGTAGTAAAAATTTTTATAATATTTAAAAATTATATTAAAATAATATTTTTAACTGTAATATAAAAATATAAAATAATTAAATTTTATTTTATATTATTTAATAAATAATTTAGATTGTTATATTAAATTTCATTAAATAATTACTTTGTTAAAAATATTATTATATAATATAAATTTTTATTGAAATATTTATAAAATAGGGTATGTGTCATGTTTATATATATATGTATTCATATAAGCCATGTTAACACTTTCTTTTTCCTTTTATTTTGTATGATTTGGTGGTAATAATGATGAATGATTAGTAAATTTATATATAGAGCAATGTTAAGGGGTAGCAATTTTTGTGATTAGTAGCCATCAAATAGTCATCAATGATGATTTAATGGTGTGAGATTAGTGTGAGATTTCATCTAATAGCTCACCTTTCTCTGCTGGTTACATGCTAGCCAAAATTCAATAAAATTACTGGTCTCTAGACTATTCCTTTCTTAATGGCTGCGGGACAAAGGAAAGAAACCAAAAAAATGGTATTAGATAATGAACATTTAATATTATTTTCTAGTAAAAGTGATCCAATGAATAAGGAACTTAATTAATAATAATAATAATAATAATAATAATAATAATAATAATAATAATAATAATAATAATAATAATAATAGCAATAATAATGATAATAGTATAATAATTTTTTATTTTTTAAATATTTTATTATATTAAAAATTATTTAAAAATTTTAATAAATTTTAATCTCAAAATATCATAAAATTTAATTTAATTATTTTTAAAAAAATAATTTTTTAAATAAAATAATAAATTATAAATAATTTATTATTTAATTTTTTAAAAACTTAAAATATTATATTTTATCTTGCTGTATTTTGTGTATAATTGAATTTGGTTCAATTATAGCAGCACAATCGTCTTGTTCAGCAAATTTATAGAAAGTTGATTAGCAAAATTTGATAATAATATTATTACTGTATCAATAGAATTATTTGATTCATCAATTATTCATTATTTTTAATACCTTAATGCAAAGATCTAAAGAGATTTTATTTTTAATACCTTAATGCAAAGATCTAAAAGAGATTTTTAGTCTGGTTACTTCTGTACTTATGACCTTGTTATTGAAGTGTTTTTCAAAGTTTTTTGTCAATTGTTGACTCTTATGCAAAAATAAAAGATGAACTGATTATTTTCAACATTGGATTTACATTAGGTTGTAGGACGTAATTTTGAAGTTACTTTCCTTGAAAATTTGATCTATCCATTGCCTCATTTCACATGAAATATTATTACCGCGCAGCTACTTTTGGAACAAGTTGTATTCATTATTGACTTGTTATCCGTTTAAATGCAAATCTCTACAGGTAGATAAAAAGGAGATCGTTGGCCTGCAAGAGCAAGTTTGTCTAAAAATATTTGAATTTATGAATATAATTGCAACTTTTTCTTTTATGGAAACTGAACCTGGTCTCATTCTTCAGGTTTTTGACCACAAAATGATTGAGTTGCACGACAAGTTCCTCGCATATGTAAATGACTATTTTCAGAATCATACTCTTTTCTACAATGTATTGATCAGAGATTGATTTTACAATTGTTTTGCTGGATCGATATGTGCATATAAATCTGAAAGTTTTAAAATATAGGTTCTCAAAGAGGCTTTTGAGGTCTTTTGCAGTAAAGGTATTGCTGGGATCTCGAGTACTGAACTGCTTGCCACATTCTGCGACAACATTCTTACGAGAGGTGGCAGTAACAAAATTGAGTGACGAAGCAATTGAAGATGTTAGAAACAAGAGAGAAATCTGAAAAAAGTGTTTCTGTGTATTATTTAGGTTGATCAAAAATACAATGTACAAGGGGTATATATAGGTGCCAGAAGAATCAAAGTAATAAAAGTACAGAATCCTACAATTAATATACAGATATGCCATATAAATATAAACGATACTAACTGATCTAAAATGATTCTAATGATTCTCTAATGATTCTCTAACATCCCCCCTCAAACTCAAGTGGGAGCTAAGGATACCATCTTGAGTTTGGATAACAAAGTCTGGAAACGAGTCGGGTGATGAGCTTTCGTGAAGATATCAGCAGTCTGATCTAGTGTACCAACAGCAATGAGACGAACAGCATCAATAAGGATATGTTGCCGAACAAAATAACAATCAATCTCAATGTGTTTGGTGCGTTCATGAAAGACATCATTATGGGCAATCTGAATAGCACTGCGATTGTCACAAAAAACATCAGTAGGGGACGACTGAGGAGCACCCAAATCTTCGAGAAGCCAACGAATGGAGATAACCTCAGCAGTGGTGTCAGCGAGGGCACGGTACTCAGCTTCTGTACTTGATCGAACAGTGAACGTTTGCTTCTTAGCACGCCAAGAAATGAGAGCGTCGCCAAGAAACAAACAGTAACCAGTAGTAGAACGACGATCAGTGGGATCACCAGCCCAATCAGCATCGGAGTACGCCTGAAGGCACAAAGAGGAATGGGCAGAAAAATAAAGGCCATGAAATAGAGTGCCTTTGATGTAGCGAAGAATGTGAAGAACTGCCGCATAGTGAGTAGTCCGAGGAGATAACAAGAACTGGCTAAGTACATGAACTGGATAGGCGATGTCTGGTCGGGTGACAGTTAAGTAGACGAGTCCTCCAACTAGCTGTCGATAGAGAGTACGATTTTCCAAAACAGTGCCATCCATAGGAGTAAATCGAACATTAGGCTCAAGAGGAGTAGACTCGGTGCGACTATCCGTAATTCCGGCTCGAGCAAGGAGATCTGAAGCATATTTAGCTTGAGAGAGATAGATGCCATCATCGGTGGATATGACTTCTAGACCAAGAAAATAGTTGAGAGAACCAAGATCTTTCATCTCAAAAGTATGCTGAAGGGATGCCTTGAGATCAGAGATACCATCAACATCATCTCCAGTAATGATCATGTCATCAACATACAGAAGCAGAAGAACGACTCCACGTTCACTTTTACGAATAAAGAGAGCATGCTCATGAGAACTGCAAGTGAAACTAAGACTGCATATGGTAGTGTTGAACTTGTCAAACCATTCACGAGGAGCTTGCTTAAGCCCATAGAGTGCCTTGCGAAGGAGACAAACTTTGCCAGAGGGACAAGGATAACCCGGAGGGGGGTTTCATATAGACCTGCTATTTCAAATCTCCATTAAGAAATGCATTCTTCACATCCATCTGATTGAGAGACCATTTTTTGACCGCAGCAATGGCAAGAAGAGCTCGAACAGATGTGAGACGAGCAATAGGAGCAAAAGTCTCTTCATAGTCAATACCATACTCTTGCGTACAACCCTGAGCAACCAATCGTACCTTATAACGGTCAATAGAACCATCAGAGCGAGTCTTGATCTTGTATACCCATCTGCTGCCCACAACTTCCTGAGCAGAAGGAGGATCAACCAAATCCCAAGTGTGTGCCTTTTCAAGTGCCTGTATTTCTTCCTGCATTACTTGTTGCTAATGTGGATTTGTGGAAGCTTCTCTGAATGACTTAGGTTCATGTTGATGAAGGATAGTAGAAAAACAATGATAATCAAGAAGATGAGGAGGTGGATTCCTTACCTTAGAAGAACGAGCGGGAGGAGGAGGCATGACAGTAGGAGCAGGATCATCGTCCGATCTGGAATCATTGGGAGATGGAGAAGGCGGAAGAACATGAGGCTGTAGAGGGTCACTCGAGATAGAATCTGTAGAATCATCACTATGAAAATGATTAACATTGGGGTTAGTAAACAAATGTGACTGAGTAGTAGGAATTGACTCAAAGGATCAGAACCGAGAAAATATGTCATGCTCCCAGAAGACAACATGACGAGATATACAGACACGTTTAGAGAGAGGATCCCAACAACGATAACCCTTGTGTTTAGTGCCATAACCAAGGAAACAACATATACGAGCCCGAGGTTCAAGTTTACTATGTTCATGAGGCTGAAGAAGAACAAAACATACACAACTAAAAACTCGAAGAGCACTATAATCTGGGGAGGTATGATAAAGATGCTCAAAGGGAGTAACATTACCAAGAACAGAAGAAGGGAGTCTATTGATAACATGGACAGTAGTAAGAACAGCTTCACCCCAAGTACGCTCAGGACACGAAGAAGAAATGAGCATTGCACGGACGGAGTCAAGAATGTGACGGTGTTTGCGTTCAGCTCTGCCATTTTGTTGAGACGTACCAGGACAAGAAAACTCAGACAAAGTACCCTGTTCTGCAAGAAATGTTAAGAGTTTAGAATCACGGAATTCCATAGCATTATCACGTCTGAAAACTTTAATGACCTTGGAAAATGGAGTTTTAATCATAGTAGCAAAGTTGATATAGATCTGAGGTAACTCATGGTGATTAGTCATCAAATAAACCCAAGTAAAACGGGAATAATCATCAATGAAAACGACAAAGTATCGAGCTCCGCCCATAGAGGTAGTGGGAGCGGGGCCCCAAACATCAGAGTGAATGAGATCAAAAGGAGAGCAAGCAAGAGATGAATTATTGTGAAAAGATAAAGCATGTTGTTTGGCAGTTTGGCAAGAAATGCAATCAAAAAATTCATTTGGAACCTGACCTAAAATACCCTGAGACACAAGAGGACGCAGTTTTCTTAAGGAGGTGTGGGCAAGACGTTGATGCCATAAGTGAAGGGTAGAGGGAGAAGAAGCAGCACAGATATTTGGTACATGAGGAATATGAAGATTCTCGAGTTCAAACAACCTTCCGACCTTACGTCCAGTCCCGATGATTTGTCCCGTCCGAGGATCCTGTACACGACAACCAGAAACAGAAAAAGTGACTTCAAAACCCAGATCAACAAGTTGACCAACAGAAATAAGATTAAAGTTTAATTTGGGAATATAATAAGTATCAGGAAGATTAAGAGTCGACTGGGATATAGAACCCTTGTGTGTTGCGTGCAAGAAAGAACCATTTACAGTATTGACAGAAGGTCTATTTGTAGTAGTAGACAGAGACGAGAAGAGATTACGCAATAGAGACATGTAATTAAAGTATCCCGAGTCAAAATACCATTTAGAATTACCTGGAGGGGTCGAAAGAGCAGCAGGGATATTACCAGAAAGGGAGAGAAGATGTTGAAGAAGAGACGCAATATCAGATAGAGAGACAGGAGACGAGTTAAGAGAAGCAGTGGTGGCAGATTCAAGAGTAGTATCAACAGTAGAAGCAGGCGCAGGACGTGGTGGGCGAGTAGGACAGCTAGTAATCAAATGTCCCGAGAGCTTGCAATAATGGCAAAACAGTTGTGCACAATGGTAGCTAATATGACCTTTTTGTTGGCATGTGCGACATTCAACAGAGGGACAGCCGGAGAACGGGTGCCCGAAATGGTTACAGTTGCGACAGAAGGTACCTTTTCTGTCTGTGGCAGCAAAAACATCTGACTTTTTCATAATAGTAGTCACAGAGATCAAGGAGAGGAGAGAAAAATGCAATTTTGGAGCAAAAAATGAGGAAACGGATGGCAAAATCGGAAAGAGCTCACCAAAAAATCTTAGGGAGGGTCCCACTGTCTGACACGTCAGCAGCCACGTCAGATGCCATGTCAGCTGCTTCGTCAGCAAAGAAAGACATGTGGCAACATGCGATAGGAGGAAGGAGATGCGTCAGCGCTGATGCGGGCACGGAGCTGGCAGCAAGTCGGAGAACGCGGGTCGGGTCGGATGCGGTCTGGGCGGATCCGCATGGATGCTGGCGACGACACGTGGCGCTATCTGGGACCGTTGATCCTGGGCGTGGATCCAACGGTTCTGGATGGCGTCTGGGGAGAGAAAACCTGAAGCGGTGACCGGACTTCTGGCGGCGCGTGAGGGCGCGTCTGGCGGCGGTAGGCGGCGAGGTCGGCGGCGTTGGAAAGCTTGCAACGAGTAGAAGACGAAGGTGGTGGCGGTGACTAACCAAGGCGTCAGGAAGAATTTGAAAACGAAGGACAAAGTACTGCCGGTGAAACAAGATAAAGGAGGTAGAAACCAATTGTTTCTGAAAAAATAACCTAAGCTCTTGATACCATGTTAGAAATAAGAAACTAAACTGGAGGAAGGATTTGTGTATTATTTATTGTAATCAAGTTGTTTGGAATGATACAATATAAAAGGGTATTTATAAGTGCCAAAAGAATCGTAATAATAAAGACGTAATATTCTATAATAAATATTCAGATATACTAAATAATTTTAATTGATCATAATTGATCCTAATTATATTCTAACATCTCCCTCAAACTCAAGTGACAATTTGAGTTTGAAACATATTTAAAACAACGAAATAAAAAAAAAATCATAAACTAATAGAATGGATGCAGACGGAACTGTCGAAAGAAAGCGCAGACGAAACTGCTGCTGTCGGAAGGAAGCACAGATGGAACTGCCATGGGTGCAGACGGAACTGCCGGAAGGAAGCGCATATGGAACTGTCGCTGTCTAAAAGAATCGCAAATGGAACTGCTGCTGTCTAAAGGAATCGCAGATAGAACTGCCGCTGTTTGAAGGAAGCGCATATAGAACTGCCGCTGTCTGAAAGAAGCACAGATGGAACTGCCGGAAAGAAGCGCAAATGAAACTGTTGGAAGGGAACACAAACAAAACTGCCGAACGGGAAAGCAGATGAAACTGTAGGACAGGAAAGCAGACGGAACTGCCGGACAGAAAAGCAGACGGAACTGCCGGACGGGAACGCAGACGAAACTACCACAAGAATGGCCGAAAAACTGCTGAAAAGATGGCGAACTGCTAGAAAAAAAAAGCATTGACAAAAAAGAAGGGAAAAAATGGCACAGAAGAAAAATATGGTGATTTCAGTAGAAGAGAAACAACCTATCCTCCTCAAGGAGGATACCATGGCTCTGATACCATGTTAGAAACAAGAGAGAAATTTGAGAAAAGTGTTTCTGTGTATTATTCAGGTTGATCAAAAATACAATGTACAAGGGGTATATATAGGTGCCAGAAGAATCAAAGTAATAAAAGTATAGAATCCTACAATTAATATACAGATATGTCATATAAATATAAACAATACTAACTGATCTAAAATGATTCTAATGATTCTCTAATGATTCTCTCTAACAGAAGAAACTCTGGAAAAGGTTTGCATCATTCTTGATGTTCCATAATCCATATACTTGTATTAACGTAAATGTGTCTGAGATCTTCTAAGAGCATTTCATAATGTCTTTTAACTTCATCAACAGATTTGCATATACTAATAAAGTATTCCAAGTTTACTTGTACATGAATGTGTCACTCACTACTCACTTGTTTCAAAGTTTTAGACTTGTTCATAATAATAAAGAACAAGAAAAATTTTAAGTGTACCGAAGAACATCGGTGTTTCAGTTGTTTTAACCGTTGATTTTAATTAATATATATTATATATATTTTTTATAGTTAAGATCAACGGTTAAAACAACTGGAACACCAGTGTTTCCAGTACACTTGAAACTCTTCCTAAAAAACAAGAATTTGTTTCTTATAACTACAATTTTTACACTTATGTATTTGAAATGTTTAGAGTCCACGTCCAAAAAAAAAATGTTTAGAGTCCAAGAGAGGTGGCAATAGCACCTAGTGCTCCACCTGCTACAACACCCTAACCTACCACAGAGTATTATTACAACTTATGATTATACCATAGTTGCAATTTATGTATGGTATTTTTTTTATTAAATAGTCAAATGTATATATATCTTTTGTGCAAAACACCAAAGAAATCCAAGAAGTAACAAGTATTTCCAGTAAACTAGAAAATGGTGAATCTTTGATGGTTTTAAGCATAATCATTCAGTCTACTATACTAGTATTGATGTGCGTTCATTTTTGGCAGTTTTGGTTTTGTAAGTTCTAATATTTGTTGAGTATTCTGAATTATTAGTCTGCTTTTTATTATTTGTGTTTCAACTTTTGGTATTGAGATTCACATTCATGATACTAATATTGCCATAACTTTGTATTTTGCTTATTATTATTCTTTAAAAAGGTAAAGACTTTAGAGCCTAAGAAGGACAATGATCTTGTGGGTTGCTAGAGAAAAATAAAGAATAAGGATAAGGTGAAAAAGAATGAACAAATGGAAGAAGTAGGCTCTAGCTAGTTGCTGTGTAAGAAAAATGCAAAGGGTTCAATGCTTTATATATATGGATATAGGATAGTCGGGTGTAGCTAATAAAAATGGAATCTGAATAGAGAAAACAAGGGAAAAAAAAAGAAAGTGTTTTGCTTGCTGCCGTCACCATCAATTCTCCAATTCAGCAACTCTTTGAGCTTCAAAACAAGTAGGATTTTTTGTCTATATCTTAATAAGTGAATGCATGTGTTAGATTATATGTTGTACCTTATTTTATGAATTATTATACTTGGATTTGTTAGTCGCTGTTCTTTTTTCAATTATTTTTACACTTTGTGTCTTATATTATTATCAAGAATTCTTAATAACTTGCAGGAATGGTAACATAATGGATTTTGCCATGGCATGCTCAAATACATTTGGACTTGTTAGTTGTTACCGGCATGCTTCTATTTGGACTCAGTTTGTGTGAAATTCCCAGGGGAATTTGGTTGAATGTAGATTGGAACATTAGCAAAAAGTCCTTTCCCACAAAGTCGTAAAAATGGCTGTCAAGTTAGATGGGGCCCACCAGGATTTTTCGAATGCCATTATTGTAAGTTAGTCACACCAACACTATTGCCATAAGTTCTATTAGGCATCTTACACACTTATTTATGTGCTGCTGCCATTGCTTCCTTCTGTTAATTTTTTTTAATAAAATTAATAGAGATTAGTTTTCTCACAATTTTTTCTTCTTAGAAATAGAATAATGATACCTACCTGAAATATTAATTTATAACAGAATTTCTATGGCGGCGTATTGATGCGGATTTTTAAACCACAAACTACCAGCAAGTGCATTGGGTCGTATCAAGTAGTAAACTCACGATGAGTGAGTGTCGATCTCCTAAGGATTAACAGATTAAGCAAGCAATAGTCAATCAATTGTTCTAGTCAGACAATCAAAATTAAGTTTTTAGAAAGCTTAACAATAATAGTGAAGTAAACGAAGGCAAACAATAAGTGTTGAAAGATAATATAATAAAAGAGTTAAAGTTTTAGAGATGTTGAATCTTCCGAATCAATACTTTTCACTTTTTACTTTGATCATGAAAAGATACATCTATGGTAAATCATTGATAATCAAACCCCAATCTCTTGGTGATTTAATTTCTCTTTAACCTAATTAATTGCTAATTCCTTAATCAATTATTTAAGAAAAGAGTTGAAGAACGTTCACTGATTATAAGCCACACAATTCATAAGAATCTCCCTTAGTTGATTCGATATCACTTGATGGTTTATCAGTGGCTAAGAGAAGGGGGGTTGAATCTTAGCCCCCTTTTCACTTAGTAACTCTTATCTTTTAGAACACTTGAGGAGAAATTTCTTGTTTTTTGTCTCGTGCCTAGTCAAGAGACCTTTTCGTTTTGTCTCCTATGCAGCAGAAACAGAAATGGAGTAGAAGAAAGAGAGAATTACACCAAGATATATCCTGGTTCGGCTGTTAAGTGCAGTGCAGCCTACATCCAGTCTCCATCACAACAATGATGGAATTTCACTAAAATCATCTTTGATTACAAACACCAATTCTCACTAGGAACTACTCTTTCTATCCGGGACAAGTCCAGAATCTAACCCAATTCTGAACTTGACTTAGTCACCTACCAAGCTTTCAACTGCTAAGTGCTAACCCAACTTGCAAGGGGATTCCCACAGAATCATGAAACACAACACAGATGTACAAAGGACCTCTAAGGACATCTATGGCTTTTTCTTTTAATTTTGCACTCTCTGCCTTTTTCCGCTCTATGGCTTTTTCTTACAAACCTCAATGTTTGCCTTTTTCTATGAGACTCAAGACAGACAAAATTAAACAGAAAATTACAAAACAGAAAATATTGAAGGAGAAGAACTTCTGTTAGCTTAGGTAGCTATAAGAACCCTGTGCTTTGCACTCTCACTCCTTGCTTCAAGCCCTGGCTGTTCTCCTTTATTTATAAAAGGGGAAGCCTCCACGGTTAAAACTGTTGAACCAAGCTAAACTTCTTCTTCTTCAAGCAAACCAGTTCGGCCAGAGAGAGAGAGGAGAGATAACTGAATGTAAAACCCAACATGCAATTATCTCTGTGTCTTTCCTTTACACCAAGCTTCACCAATCCAAGCCATCCATCTTGACTTGCACTCCAAGAAGGATCCCTAGCCCTTGATGCACTCTTGATGCATGACAGCTCCTCCTGCTCCACTTTTGCTTCCTCCTTCACGTATGGGTGAACACAAAGCAGAGACGAGCCATGATCTTCTTCCTCTGACCGAGATCATCTTCTTCCATTTTTGGTATGGAGAGCATGAGCTTACTTCACAAAATCTTACCCCCTTTTGGTGAAGATCTCAGCCACAGCATACTTTTTGTTTTCTTTTTCTTGTCATCATTACAATGGTCTTGCAACACACTCTTTCTTCTTTTTGGTAGCTTGCATTAGCTTCCATTTTTGTGAAGTGACCACCGAAAATAAAGAGAGAGTAGAGAGAGAAGAGAGAGAAAAGCAAAGCTATGGGAGTAATGAATATTATCAAAAGAAATCAACTAAGATCAACTCCCTATGCTTATTGTATGGTAGCGTGTAAGCTATACTTAATGCCATCAAATCACTTTAACTTTTCTCTTTCATGTTTCCAATGTCTGTATTAACTTCACTTAATAAAATTTGAATTCCATCAAAAGATGAAAGTGGAACCCGTTGAAAGCATGCAACATTGGCTTTCTCTCTTTTTTCAATTCGGACCAACCTTTTTTGGTCTTGTAGCAAATAATAATTTTGGGCTTGTTTAAATAAATCTGGCCCAATAATCATATTAATAATTCAACCATAATAGTTAAGACAATTGTTTGAAACCAAGGCTGAATTTTAATCTCACATGGGCCTTACTATTTTAGCCCAAAGCCAAATCCTGCAAGTAACAAAAAAAATTATTAATTAGCACACTAAAATTAGATTAGTATTTTTTCAATTAATTCTATTAATAATGTTTGATCATCACTAAAAAAATTGAAATGGAAAGAAATCAAAGATTAGAGTACTCCCTTTGAATATTAGGATTCCTTCCTGTTCATACCCAGGGTCGAGCTGTCCGACCCGGGCTGATTGACGACAAGTCGACCGACCTCTTCAAGTCAGGACTATCCGACCTCTTCTCAAAGAGCTCGGCCAAATCACCAGGAAAGCCCAAAAAAGAGCCCAAATAGAGGAACACGACCCAAATCCAAAGGCAGCCCAAGCCTATAAAGATAAGGGCGGTTCCCTTGAAGATAAGATGACTTCACTCAAAGATAAGATAACTATCTTATCTCCAGAAAGGTCACTCCTCACCATTATAAATACACTGGAGCACCCAGATATAACTCATAATCTGATTCTACAAAAATACCTGCTTAATATCCTTGCTAACTTAAGCATCGGAGTCCCTTGCAGGTACCACCACCCCTCGGTGACAAAGGATCAGCAGCCAATCAGTCCAACAAGTCGGATACGACAGCTCCAGTCACCACTCGCAAGCCGGACACGTCATCTCCGACCAGCATAGAAGATCTCGTCTGAGATCGACCTACAGTTTCAGGTAACCCTCGGAACATTGGCGCCGTTGCCGGGGAACCTGGAAGTCATCCCATCATCATGACGGACAACTTGGACAACGACCACAACTCTGATTTGGAGAACAGAACACCACATAAGAACGCGGAGGTTACACTAGACGATACTTCTTAACCTAACAAAGGCAAGAACTCCCTAAACATGGGAACCATGGAGGCACTTCAGGATCGCTTAAAACAACTCGAAAAAGAGGTTGAATATCAACGGGAAGCCGAGAGAGACCTACGAAGGGAAGCTAGCAGGCAACACCGCGAATTAGAGGACAAGCTTCTAAAGCTCGAAGCCGATCTCAAAGCTAAAACTACTCGATCCAGCCACGAAGATAGCTCCCGCAAGGATCAAGACCCCTTCACCAAAGAGATCATGAAGGCCAGAATCCCAAAAGACTTCAAACCTCCCGACATGACTCTATACGATGGCACCTCAAATCCCAGCCATCATCTCAGCAACTTCAGAAGTAGAATGTATCTCACCGACGCCTCAGATGCAACTCGGTGCAAAGCTTTCCCGACTACCCTGACGAAGACAACAATTAAATGGTTCGACAATCTGTCCCCTAGGTCCATCTCAAGCTTTGACGACTTAGCCAAAAAATTTCTAGCCAGATTCTCCATCCAAAAAGACAAAACTAAACACGCCCCAAGTCTACTAGGGATCAAGCAAGGAGATCGGAAAAGTCTTCGTAGCTACATGGAAAGATTCAACAAGACATGTTTGGACATACAAAGTCTACCAACAGAAGCAGCCATTATGGGTCTCATCAATGGCCTGTGAGAGGGACCTTTCAGTCACTCCATATCGAAAAAACATCCCACATCTCTAAATAAAGTGCAAGAACGAGCAGAAAAGTACATCAACATGGAGGAAAACTCCCGATTAGGAGAGACCTCAAAGCCCAGATTCCCCTACTCCTCCCGAGATAAGGATGAAGAGTCCAAGAAAAAAGAAGATCAGCATGGAGAAAAAATAAAAAAAATACCACAATTACACCCCTCTTCGGGTGTCTCTTGTAGATGTCTATCGAGAAGTATGCCACACTGAAAAGATACCCCCACCTCGCCCACTCAAAAGCAAGAAAGGAGGGGAAATCAGATAGAATAATGTGAATACCATCGAATCTATGGACATCTCACCAACGAATGCTTCGATTTGAAGAATATCATAGAAAAACTAGTAAGAGAAGGAAGACTAGATCGGTACCTAGCTAGCAAAACAGATGAGCCAAGAAAAAGAAGAAGAGACAAAGAGGTCGGACGAACTGAACGACCACCTCGTACCCCGGAAAGACATGTCCACATGATACATGGAGGATTTGCGGGAGGAAGAATCTCCAAATCATCTCGCAAAAGACATCTGAAAGAAGTATATCATGTCGAAGGAGGAGAAGGAGCACCCGAACTCTTCACTATCACCTTCACCAAAGAGGACGCAGTTGGCGTCATCTCAGGACATGACGATCCCATGGTCATCACTATCATATTAGCCAACGCTAATCTCCACCGCACATTGGTAGACCAGGGAAGCTCGGCTGAAATACTATTCAAAATCGCCTTTGAGAAACTCGGCCTAGAGAAAAAAGAACTCAGAGCATATCCAAACAGCCTATTCGGGCTGGGAGACACTCTAATCCAACCACTTGGATACATCTCATTGCACACAACCTTTGGAAAAGGAAATCGGTCAAGGACACTCAACATAGACTACATTGTGGTCGATGTAAGAACAGCCTACAATTCCCTGATAGGTCGGACAATGATAAATCAACTCGGCGCAGTATTCTCGACTCCACATCTGTGCATGAAGTTTCCAACCACAGAAGGGATCACTACAATAAGAGTAGACCAGAAGACAGCGCGCCGTTGTTATAATGAAAGTTTGAACCTCAGGGGCAAAGGAGAAAAAATCAACACCATTGAACTCGGGAGAGTTCGAGGGCGGGAAGAACTTCGGCCTCAACCTGAAGGCGAGACAGAAAAAGTCCAAATCAGAGATACTTCAGAAAAAACAACTAATATTGGCACAATCCTAAAAGGAGACGTCAAGAAATCCCTCATACAGTTCCTAAGAGACAATGTCGACCTCTTTGCATGGAAGGCCGCAGACATGCCAGGCATAAACCTTAAGTTAATGTGCCATAAGTTGGCAGTTTTCCCAAGATCTCGGCCAGTACAGCAGAGACGTAGAAAGCTTGGACCAGAACGATCTCAAGCTGTGGAAGAACAGGTACAAGCTCTACTAGAGGCAGGATTCATAAGAGAAGTCAAGTACCTACTATGGCTAGCTAACGTCGTCTGGGTGAAAAAATCAAATGGGAAGTGGCGGATGTGCACCAACTACACTGATCTCAACAAAGCCTACCCAAAAGATCCTTATCCACTCCCAAGTATCGATGCTCTGGTGGATACCTCCTCCAGATACAAATACCTCTCGTTTATGGACGCCTATTCGGGATACAATCAAATCCCGATGTACCCGCTTGATCAAGAAAAAACCTCATTCTTAACCCCGAAAGCAAACTACTATTATATTGTCATGCCGTTCAGACTCAAAAACGCAGGAGCCACTTATCAAAGATTAATGAATAAGGTCTTCGCAGAACACATCAAGAAAGTCATGGAAGTCTACGTGGACGACATGTTAATAAAGACACAAAGTGAAGAGTCGTTACTGTCCGACCTCACCCAAGTATTCGACACTATAAGAAGGCATGGCATGCGACTTAACCCTACAAAATGCACCTTCGCAGTAGAAGCTGGAAAATTCTTGGGTTTTATGCTCACACAAAGAGGAATCGAGACAAATCCGGATAAATGCCGGGCTATACTCGACATGAAAAGTCCAACCTGTGTCAAAAAGGTACAACAACTCAATAGAAGATTGGCAGCCTTGTCCAGATTTTTGGCTGGATCGGCAATAAGATCTCTACCCTTCTACGCCACTCTAAGGAAGGGAAAGAGGTTTGAATGGACAACAGAGTGTGAGCAGGCCTTCCAGGATTTCAAAAGGTTCCTGGGATAACCACCTATTCTAACTCGACCACGGGAAGGAGAACCACTTGTATTGTACCTCGCAGTAGGAAATCGGGCAGTAGCCTCAGCACTGGTCCGAGAAGACGACAGTGGACAACAACCTATATACTTCATCAGCAAAGCACTACAAGGGTCCGAACTAAACTACCAAAAAATAGAGAAATTCGCCTATGCTCTCATACTAACATCTCGATGACTTCGCCCATATTTCCAAGCCCACATCATCAGGGTTCGGACCAACCAGCCCATAAAGGGCATTCTGTAGAAAACAGATTTAGTAGGAAGAATCTTGTAATGGGCAGTCGAGTTGTCCAAATTCGACCTTCAATATGAAGCTCGGACAGCCATCAAATCATAGTATCTGGCCGACTTCATTGCAGAGTTTACGGACACCCCAAAAATCCCTATAGAATAGAATCTCTACGTAGACGGCTCCTCAAACAAAACTGGAAGTGGCGCAGGCGTGATAATAGAAAGTGACCAGGGAACCCAAATCAAACTTTTCCTCAAATTCGGGTTTCCTACTTCAAACAACCAGGCCGAATATGAGGCACTACTAGCTGGTTTGAAGCTGGCTAAGGAGGTTGGAGCTCAAAAGCTTATCATCTTCAGCGACTCACAAGTAGTCACCTCACAAATAGCAGGGAGCTACCAAGCCAAGGATCCCACCATGAAAAAGTACTTTGATAAAACCAAGGGAACAGAATGCACGAGCTGATGCGCTCTCAAAACTAGCCAGCACCAAATCAGGGGGCAACAATAGAAGCATCATCCAGGAAATACTACAGAACCCGTCAATCTCGGAAGAAAAAAAGGTCCTAGCCATAACAGGTCTGGATCAAGGATGGATGACACCCATAATTAACTACCTAAAAACAGAAACACTCCCTACAGATAAAAAAAAGGCAAAGAGGTTAAAATGAGAGGCACAATATTACACCATCATAAACAATACTCTATATAAAAGAGGGATTTTAACACCCCTGTTGAAATGTGTATCGACTTCTAACACAAAGGAAGTTTTAGAAGAAATACACAGTGTCATCTGTGGCAACCATCTCAGAGCGCAAGCTCTCACCAAAAAAGTACTCTGGGCCGGATTCTATTGGCCGACTTTACAAAAAGAAACAACAGAATTCATAAAGACATGTCCACCATGTCAGAAACATGCCAATTTTCATATCTCCCCACCAGAGGAGCTCATCAGTGTAACCTCACCCTGGCCATTTGTAAAATGGGGACTCGATCTTCTCAGACCTTTCCCTCAAGGATCGGAACAAGTCAAGTTCCTCATCGTAGGGGTAGACTATTTCACAAAATGGATTGAGGCAGAACCCTTAGCTAATGCCACTGCTCAAAGAAGTCAGAAATTCCTATATAGGAACATTGTCACAAGGTTTGGGATTCCATACTCCATTACCACAGATAATGGCACTCAATTCACAGACACAGGCTTCAAAAAGTTAGTGGCCGACCTGAACATAAAACACCAATTCAGCTCCGTAGAACATCCCAGGCTAATGGACAAGTGATGAGCGGATAATTTATACGCTTTTTGGCATTGTTTCTAGGTAGTTTTTAATATGTTATAGTCACTTTTTATTATATTTTTATTAGTTTTTAAATAAAAATTACATTTCTGGACTTTACTATGAGTTTGTGTGTTTTTCTGTGATTTCAGGTAATTTCTGGCTGAAATTGAGGAAGCTGAGCAAAAATTTGATTCAGGCTGAAAAAGGACTGCAGATGCTGTTGGATTCTGACCTCCCTGCACTCAAAGTGGATTTTCTGAAGCTACAGGAGTCCAAATGGTGCGCTCCCAATTGCGTTGGAAAGTAGATATTCAGCGCTTTCCAGCAATATATAATAGTCCATACTTTGCTCAAGAATAGACGACGTAAACTGGCGTTCAACGCCAGTTCCATGTTGCAGTCTGGCGTTAGACGCCAGAAACATGTTACAAGTTGGAGTTAAACGCCCAAAACAGGTTACAACCTGGCGTTTAACTCCAGAAACAGCCTAAGCACGTGTAAAGCTTAAGTCTCAGCCCCAACACACACCAAGTGGGCTCCAGAAGTGGATTTCTGCACTATCTATCATAGTTTACTCATTCTCTGCAAACCTAGATTACTAACTTACTATTTAAACAACTTTTAGAGGATTATTTTGTAACTCATGACATTTTTAGATCTGAACTTTGTACTCCTTAACGGCATGAGTCTCTGAACTCCATTGTTGGGGGTGAGGAGCTCTGCTGTGTTTCGATGAATTAATGCAACTATTTCTGTTTTCTATTCAAACACGCTTGTTTCTATCTAAGATGTTTATTCGTACTTCAATATGATGGATGTGATGATCCGTGACACTCATCATCGTCCTCAACCTATGAACGCGTGCCTGACAACCACCTCCGTTCTACCTTCGATTGAATGAATATCTCTTGGATTCCTTAATCAGAATCTTCGTAGTATAAGCTAGAATCCATTGGCAGCATTCTTGAGAATCCGGAAAGTCTAAACCTTGTATGTGGTATTCCGAGTAGGATTTAGGGATTGAATGACTGTGACGAGCGTCAAACTCACAAGGGCTGGGCGTAGTGACAGACGCAAAAGGATCAATGGATCCTATTCCAGTATGAGAGGGAACCGACAGATGATTAGCCGTGCGGTGACAGCACACCTGGACCTTTTTCACTGAGAGGACGGATGGTAGCCATTGACAACGGTGATCCACCAATACACAGCTTGCCATAGGAGGAACCTTGCGTGCGTGAAGAAGAAGACAGGGAGAAAGCAGAGATTCAGAAGACAAAGCATCTCCAAAACTCCAACATATTCTCCATTACTGCAGAACAAGTATTTAATCCATGCTCTTTTATTCTTCGCAATTCATACTGATAATTATAGTTGATTTCCTGACTAAGATTTACAAGATAACCATAGATTGCTTCAAACCAACAATCTCCGTGGGATCGACCCTTACTCACATAAGGTATTACTTGGACGACCCAGTGCACTTGCTGGTTAGTGGTACGAGTTGTGAAAAGTGTGATTCACAATTCGTGCACCAAGTTTTTGGTGCCATTGCCGGGGATTGTTCGAGTTTGAACAACTGACGGTTCATCATGTTGCTTTGTCTTTTGGGTCAGAGTCTTTTACTTCCTTTTCAAAAATCTTTCAAAAGATTTTTATTTTTCTTTATTAATCTGTGATTTGTCTTTGATTCTTTTATTATTGTTCTTGTTAAAATTTTAGAATCCTTATTTTCTTTTTCAAAAATAATTTTTTGAAATTTTAATTTTTTTACTAATAATTGAATTTCTCTGTTTGAGTTTAGTTTTATATTTTAAGTTTGGTGTCAATTGAATGTCTTTATTTTCCTTTAAAATTTTCGAATTAGTGTTCATTGTTCTTTCTTGATCTTCAAGTTGTTCTTGTTTATTTTTCTTGTTTGATCTTTAGTTTCTCTTGTTCTGTGTCTTTTCTTGTTTTTCTTGTGCTTTTTCAAAATATCAGTTTCCAAGGAAAATTTTATTTTTTTATATAATATTAAAATACGTTAAATTTATAGCTCAATTGACTAGAGCGTTGTGCTTATGTTCTTGGTAATTGGCTATCTTCTTTTTAAAATTTTTTTAAATAATTTTTTTTTGATTAAATCTTGTGCCAAACTTTAAGTTTGGTGTTTTCTTGTTAGCTTTTCTTTTGTTTTCGAAAATTTTATGTAAGTTTTCTAAAAATTTTAAGTTTGGTGTTCTTTCTTCATGTTCTTGTTGTTCTTGTGAGTCTTCAAGGTGTTCTTGAGTTTTCCTTGTGTCTTGATTTTAAAATTTTTAAGTTTGGTGTTCCTTGGTATTTTTCCTCCAAAATTTTCGAAAATAAGGAGCATTAGATCTAAAAATTTTATGTTGTGTGTCTTTTGTGTGTTTTTCTTTTTCATCATAAAATTCAAAAATAAAAAAAATATCTTCTCTAACTATTTTTGAGCAAATTTCGAAATTTTTTTTCAAAAAATTCAGATTTTTATTTTAAAATTTCTATTTTATCTTATCTTAGTTTTAAAAATTTCAAAATTCAATTTTTTTTTTTTCAAAAAAATCATATCTTTTTCAAAATTTTATCTTATCTTATTTCAAATTTCAAATTTCAACTCTCAAAATTTCAAAATTTAAATTTCAAAATTTAAAATTCAAAATCTAATTTTCAAATTTAAAAATCAAATCTTTTAAAAATTTAAATTTTTTTCAATTCCTTATCTTATATTGTTGACTTTTTCGAAAATTCAAAATTCAATTTTCAAATTTCAAATTTCAAATTTCAAATTTCAAATTTCAAAATTTAATTTTCAAATTTAAAATTTAAATTTCAAAATTTTTTAATTTAAATTGCTTATCTTCTCTTACCTAGCTTATCTTATCTTTTCTAATATCAAATCTTAAAATCAAATCTTTTTCATATCTTTTCTTTTTTTTTATTTTATTTTATTCTCTTACAAGTATCTTTAATTTTAAGACATATCTTTTTCAAAACTTCCTAACCAATTTCTCTCTCTTCATTTTTTTCGAAAATCCTCACCCACATCTTTTTCAAATCTTTTTAATTAATTAATTTAGTTTTCAATTTTCTTTTATTTTTTTCTTCTAATTTTCGAAAATATAGTAAATTTTTTATTTATTTTATTTTATTTTATTTTATTTTATTTTAATTTCGGTTTTCAAAAAATTTTTTTTTTTTTTGCAATCCGCATCATCTCCCTTTCTCCATCATGGACCTAAGTGGAAATGAACAGTCCAGAAGGACTCTGGGGTCATATGCTAACCCCACTACTGCTTCATATGGGAGCAGTATCTGTATACCCTCCATTGGAGTCAGTAGCTTTGAGTTGAATCCTCAGCTCATTATCATGGTGCAGCAAAGTTGCCAGTATTTCGGTCTTCCACAGGAAGAACCTACAGAATTTCTGGCACAATTTTTTCAAATTGCTGACACAGTACATGATAAGAAAGTAGATAAGGATGTCTACAGATTATTACTGTTTCCATTTGCTGTAAAAGACCAAGCTAAGAGGTGGTTAAATAACCAACCTAAGGCTAGCATAAGGACATGGAAACAGCTGTCAAAAAAATTTCTGAATCAATACTTTCCTCCAAAATGGATGACACAGCTAAGGCTGGACATCCAAGGCTTTAAACAAGGAGATAATGAATCTCTTTATGATGCCTGGGAGAGATACAGAGAGATGCTAAGAAAATGCCCCTCTGAAATATTTTCAGAATGGGTGCAGTTAGACATCTTCTATTATGGGCTTACAGAGAAAGCTCAAATTTCTCTAGATCACTCAGCTGGTGGATCTATACACATGAGAAAGACAATTGAAGATGCTCAAGAGCTTATTGATACAGTTGCCAGAAATCAGCATCTGTACCTAAGCAGTGAATCTTCCATGAAAGAAGAGGCTAAAACAGTAACTGCTGAACTTAGTCCTGCAGAACAAATTACTGAATTCAATCAGCAATTAGACTTTCTAACAAAACAGCTGGCCGAATTCAAGGAGATACTACAAGACACAAGAATGGCTAATATAAATATGGAGGTACAGTTGAAAAAAACAGAACAACAGTTATCAAAACAAATAACAGAAGAATGCTAAGCAGTTTAATTACAAAGTGGGAAAACATTAAATACCTCACTTCAAGGCAGCAGGAAGCCAAGAAATGAACAAACTGCTATCCAAAATCCCTCTGAGGACAGTAAGAGCCCAGAGAGGAATAACTCTGGCGTTCAAACGCCAGAAACAAGCAAGGAGTTGGCGTCAAACGCCCAATAGAAGCTCAGTTCTGGCGTTCAAATGCCAGTAACAAGTAAGGAGTTGGCGTCCAATGCCACTCCAGCTTCTAACTCTGGCATTCAAATGCCAGTGAGGGATCAGACACACACAAGTGCTAATAACAACCCCTCTAAAAAGGCTTCTCCAACCACCTCTGTAGGAAATAAACCTGCAGGAACTAAGGTTGAGGAATACAAAGCCAAGATGCCTTATCCTCAAAAACTCCGCCAAGAGGAGCAGGATAAGCAATTTGCTCGCTTTGCAGACTATCTCAGGACTCTTGAAATAAAGATTCTGTTTGCAGAGGCACTTGAGCAAATACCATCTTATGCCAAGTTCATGAAAGATATCTTGAGTCATAAGAAGGATTGGAGAGAAACTGAAAGAGTTCTCCTCACTGAAGAATGTAGTGCAGTCATTCTGAAAAGCTTCCTAGAAAAGCTTAAGGATCCCGGGAGCTTTCTGATACCGTGCACATTAGAGGGTAATTGCACCAAGACAGCTTTATGTGATCTTGGAGCAAGCATCAATCTAATACCTGCATCCACTATCAGAAAACTTGGTTTAACTGAAGAAGTCAAACCAACCCGGATATGTCTCCAACTTGCTGATGGCTCTATTAAATACCCATCAGGCGTGATTGAAGACATGATCGTCAGGGTTGGGCCATTCGCCTTTCCCACTAACTTTGTGGTTCTGGAAATGGAAGAGCACAAGAGTGCTACTCTCATTCTAGGAAGACCTTTCCTAGCAACTGGACGAACTCTCATTGATGTCCAAAAGGGGGAAGTAACCCTGAGAGTCAATGAGGATGAGTTTAAGTTGAATGCTGTCAAGGCTATGCAGCATCCAGACACACCAAAAGACTGCATAAAAGTTGATCTCATTGACTCTTTAGTAGAGGAGATCAACATGGCTGCGAGTCTCGAATCAGAGCTGGAAGACATCTTTAAAGATGTTCAGCCTGATTTGGAGGATTCAGAGGAATCAAAAGAACCTCTAAAACTTCCTCAGGAAGAGGAGAAACCTCCTAAACCCGAGCTCAAGCCATTACCACCATCTCTGAAATATGCATTTCTGGGAGAAGGTGACACTTTTTCGGTGATCATAAGCTCTGCTTTAAATCCACTGGAAGAGGAAGCACTACTTCAAGTGCTAAGGACACACAAGACAGCTCTTGGGTGGTCCATAAGTGACCTTAAGGGCATAAGCCCAGCTAGATGCATGCACAAGATCCTATTGGAGGATGATGCTAAGCCAGTGGTTCAACCACAGAGGCGGCTAAATCCAGCCATGAAGGAGGTGGTGCAGAAAGAGGTCACCAAGTTACTGGAGGCTGGGATTATTTATCCCATTTCTGACAGCCCCTGGGTGAGCCCTGTCCAAGTTGTGCCCAAAAAGGGAGGCATGACAGTGGTTCATAATGAAAAAAATGAACTGGTTCCTACAAGAACAGTTACAGGGTGGCGCATGTGTATTGACTACAGAAGGCTCAATACAGCCACCAGAAAGGATCATTTTCCTTTACCATTCATAGACCAGATGCTAGAAAGACTAGAAGGTCATGAATACTACTGCTTTTTGGATGGCTATTCAGGTTACAACCAGATTGCAGTAGATCCACAGGACCAAGAGAAAACAGCATTCACATGTCCTTTTGGAGTGTTTGCCTACAGAAGGATGCCTTTAGAAGGATGCCTTTTGGTCTGCGTAATGCACCTGCAACCTTTTAGAGGTGCATGCTCTCTATCTTCTCTGATATGGTAGAGAAATTTCTGGAAGTCTTCATGGATGACTTTTCAGTATTTGGAGACTCATTCAGCTCCTGTCTTGACCATTTAGCACTTGTTCTGAAAAGATGCCAAGAGACCAACCTGGTTTTAAACTGGGAAAAATGTCACTTTATGGTGACTGAAGGAATTGTCCTTGGGCATAAAATTTCAAACAAGGGAATAGAGGTGGATCAAGCTAAAGTGGAAGTAATTGAAAAGTTACCACCACCTGCCAATGTTAAGGCAATCAGAAGCTTTCTGGGGCATGCAGGATTCTATAGGAGGTTTATAAAAGATTTTTCAAAAATCGCAAAACCTCTGAGCAATCTGCTAGCTGCTGACACGCCCTTTGTGTTTGACACAGAGTGTCTGCAGGCATTTGAAACCCTGAAAGCTAAGCTGGTCACAACACCAGTTATTTCTGCACCAGTCTAGGCATTACCATTTGAACTAATGTATGATGCCAGTGACCATGCCATTGGTGCAGTACTGGGACAGAGGCATAACAAGCTTCTGCATGTCATTTATTATGCTAGCCGTGTTTTAAATGGTGCCCAGAAAAATTACACAACCACAGAAAAAGAATTGCTTGCAGTGGTTTATGCCATTGACAAGTTTAGATCATACTTAGTAGGATCAAAAGTGATTGTGTACACTGACCATGCTGCTCTTAAATATCTACTTACAAAGCAGGATTCAAAGCCTAGGCTCATAAGATGGGTGTTGCTTTTGCAAGAGTTTGATATAGAAATAAGAGACAGAAAAGGGACAGAGAACCAAGTGGCTGATCATCTGTCCCGGATAGAACTAGTAGAAGGAGCGTCCTTCCCTCTATTGAGATCTCTGAAACCTTTTCGGATGAGCATTTGTTTGCCATTCAGAAAACACCATGGTTTGCAGACATTGCAAACTATAAAGCTGCAAGGTTCATACCCAAAGAGTACAACAGGCAACAAAAGAAAAAATTAATCACTGATGCAAAGTACTACTTGTGGGATGAACCATATCTCTTTAAGAGATGTGCAGACGGAATAATCCGTAGGTGTATGCCTAGAGAAGAAGAACAGAAGATCCTATGGCATTGTCATGGATCACAATATGGAGGACATTTCGGAGGTGAGCGAACAGCTACAAAAGTCCTCCAATGTGGCTTCTATTGGCCCACTCTCTATAAAGACTCCCGAGAGTTTGTGCATAACTGTGACAGCTGCCAGAGAGCTGGTAATCTGCCTTATAGTTACGCCATGCCTCAGCAAGGGGTCTTGGAGATTGAGTTGTTTGATGTATGGGGTATTGACTTCGTGGGGCCTTTCCCACCATCATACTCAAACACTTATATTCTGGTGGCAGTCGACTATGTATCCAAATGGGTAGAGGCCATTGCCACTGATGACAAGTCATCTTAGCCTAGTTTTACTAGTCTTTTTCTTTGATTTTCAATAGGTTTTATGCACTTTCTTAGGCCACAAGTAAGTCAATTGGGTGGAATTTCATGTTTCCTTAGATTCAATCAACCATGGATGAATTGATGCATTTTCATGAGTTTTGTGCCATAATTGCTTAGATGACAAGAAGAAGAATAACTCTCATGATTATAGCATAGCTTTGATGCAATTGTTGATTGATGATAGGTGGAATAAAGCTTGGAAGAAGGTTGAAGAAAAGGGGATAGCAAGGGGCAAGAAGAGGCACTCACGTTTGAGCTCAAGTTTGCCTTAAACTTGGACTCAAACGTGAGGAAGAGTGCAACCACACCCTGGAAGCAAGCCAACGTTTGCGCCAATGTTTGCCTCAAACTTGAGGTCAAACGTTGGCGCCACAAGAACAAGGATGAATACCCCTGGAGCTATGCAACGTTTGCGCCAACGTTTGCCTCCAACTTGAGGTCAAACGTTGGCCACATCTCAGCAAGGAAAATCACCCCTAGAGCTTGGCAACATTTGCGCCAACGTTTGCCTCAAACATGAGGTCAAACGTTGGCACCATAAGAGAATGAATGAACACCCCTGTTTGATGATTCAATGAGCCACGTTTGCACCAACGTTTGCCTCAAACGTTAGGCCAAACGTTGGCTAGAAGAGCTGCTTGAGAAGGGTCACGTTTGAGCTCACGTTTGACCTCAAACGCTGGCTCAAACGTGGATGACAGCAACTTAGCCGAGCTGCATAATGTCACACACGAAGACGTTTGAGTCAACGTTTGCCTCAAACGTTGACTCAAACGTGAATGGTTCATGGCCCGGTTCACAAGTGGACTTCTTCCCAACACCAAGAGCAATCAACGGAGGCTACTACCAACCCAATTCCATCAAGACCAAGGGCCCAATTCAAGGCTTGAAGATCATTAAAAGAGAGTGTATAAACAGATTAGAATTTAAGTTTTTTGAGAGCGTCCCTTTTGAGAATTTTTAATACTTACAGTAGAGAGCTCATCTTTACATTTGAGTTGTTGCTTTTAGAATTTGAGAGTTCCTGGGACGGAGAATTGAATTCTCTTCCCTTGGGTTGCTTTTGCTTTCTTCTCTACACACTTTGTTTAAATCTTGGGGGTTGGATAATTGAAGGAATTCTGTTTCAATCTCACCCTGAGATCTCTCTGTTTGATTTACTGTACTTTTTGAGAAATCAATATTTGAATTCCTTTCTTCTACTGCTTGATATTTACTTTTCTTGCAATTGAATTCTAAATTTGGATCTAGGAAGGCATTGAGATCTAGACTTGGTTATCTAGTCTCTTGGGTCCTGAGATCTGGAGTTGTCATTCTATTTTCTCTGTTGAATGCTTTTCAAGTTTATTTACATTCCTATTTTAGATCCGGTTCAATTCAAGTCACCTTTTATTCTTCTATGTGTAGAGATTTATTGTTCTTTTGTTTAATTCTTGCAATCCCACATCCCTGACCCATTTACAATTCAAGCCATTTACATTTCTTGCACTCTAAGATTCTACAATTTATATTTCTTGCGTTCTAAGTTTCTGCCATTTAATTTCTTGTTCTTCAAGATTCAGCACTTTTATTTGCTTTTCTCTTTAATTTACTGCAATTCACCCTTTTCCCTTTACATTTCAAGCACTTTAGCTTCTGTCAATTACAAACCACTCAAACCAATACTTGATTCGCTTGACTAAATCAACCACTAAACTAAAATTGCTCAATCCTTCAATCCCTGTGGGATCGACCTCACTCATGTGAGTTATTATTACTTGATGCGACCCGGTACACTTACCGGTGAGTTTTGGGTATTTGGAATTTCGTTTTCCAAATTATTCCCATCAGCCGCACCCACTAATGATACTAAGATAGTGCTGAAGTTCCTCCAGAAACATATCTTCAGTAGGTTTGGTGTCCCTAGAGCACTAATTAGTGATGGGGGCACTCACTTCTGCAACAAACAGCTTTACTCTGCTATGGTCCGGTATGGAATTAGCCACAAGGTGGCAACTCCATATCATCCACAGACAAATGGGCAAGCTGAAGTCTCTAATAGAGAACTAAAAAGAATCCTGGAATGGACTGTAAGTACCCGTAGAAAGGATTGGGCAAGAAGCTTGGATGATGCTCTGTGGGCTTACAGAACAGCATTCAAGACTCCTATAGGGACCTCTCCATACCAGCTTGTGTATGGTAAGGCCTGTCATCTACCCGTGGAACTGGAGCATAAGGCCTACTGGGCAACCAGATTCCTAAACTTTGATGCCAAATTAGCTGGAGAAAAAAAGATTGCTCCAGCTGAATGAGCTAGAGGAATTCAGACTCATTGCTTTCGAAAATGCAAAGCTTTACAAAGAGAAAGCAAAAAGATGGCATGACAGAAAGCTGTCATCTAGAGTCTTTGAACCAGGATAGAAAGTTCTGTTGTTTAACTCTAGGCTCAGGCTATTTCTCGGGAAACTGAAATCCCGGTGGAGGAGACCATATGTGATTACAAGTATGTCACCATATGGCTCTATGGAGCTTCAAGACATTGATTCTGATAAGAAGTTCATTGTTAATGGACAGAGAATCAAGCATTATCTTGAAAGCAATATTGAGCAAGAGTGCTCAAGGCTGAGGCTGGATTAAAAGCTCAGCAAGGTCCAGCTAAAGACATTAAAGAAGCGCTTGTTGGGAGGCAACCCAATGTCATTTAATTATATCTATTTATTTTCCATTGCTATTTTATGTTTTCTTTAGGTTGATGATCATGTGAAGTCACAAAAACTACTGAAAAATCAAAAACAGAATGAAAAACAGCAATAAAAATAGCACACCCTGGAGGAGGAGTATTCTGGCGTTTAACGCCAGAAACAAGCATCTACCTGGCGTTAAACGCCAGAAACAAGCTACATTTGGGCGTTTAATGCCAGAAACAGGCAGCGGTCTGGCGTTAAACGCCAGGATTGCACAGCAAGGGCATTTTACACGCCTAATTGGAGCAGGGATGTTAAGTCCTTGACCCCACTTGATCTGTGGACCCCACAGGATCCCCTCAAGATCTGTAGACCCCACAGGATCCCTACCTTTCCTTCTTCATTTTCACACAACACAACCCTCTCTTCTTCCACTTGGCCGAATACATCTTCTTCCCCCATCTCCTTCATTTTCTTCTCCTTCTACTACTTTCTCTCTTCTTTTGCTCGGGGATGAGCAAACCTTCTAAGTTTGGTGTGGAAAAAGCATTGCTTTTTTGTTTTTCCATAACCACTAATTCCTCAAGGGATGCACTTCCCTCCACAAAACTATTAGGAGCAACAAAGACAAGGAAGAGACATAGAGGAGCTCAAGAGCACCATTGGTTCTTTAAGAAGAGGAAGACGCCATCCTCACTAAGGTGGACCCGTTCCTTAATCTCCTTGTTCTTATTTTCCTGTTTTTCGTTTATTATGCTTTATGTTTTATTTATATTTATGTCTTTACTATATGATCACTAGTATCTAAGTGTCTATGTCTTAAAGATATGAATGTCCTATGAATCCATCACCTTTCTTAAATGAAAAATGTTTTCTGAAAAAGAAAAAGAAGTACATGAATTTCGAATTTTAAAATAGTTTAATTATTTTGATGTGGTGGCATACTTTTTTTTTTCTGAATGAATGCTTGAACAATGCATATGTCTTTTGAATTTGTTGTTTATGAATGTTAAAATTGTTGGTTCTTGAAAGAATGATGAAAAAGGAGAAATATTATTTGATAATCTGAAACATCATAAAAATGATTCTTGAAGTAAGAAAAAGCAGTGAAGAACAAAAGCTTGCAGAAAGAAATGCAAAAAAAAAGAGAGCAAGAAAAAGAAGAAGCAAGCAGAAAAAGCCAAAAGCTCTTTAAACCAAAAGGCAAGAGCAAAAAGCTAATAGCCCTTAAAACCAAAAGGCAAGGGTAATAAGAAGGATCTAAGGCTTTGAGCATCAGTGGATAGGAGGGCCTAAAGGAATAAAATCCTGGCCTAAGCAGCTAAACCAAGCTGTCCCTAACCATGTGCTTGTGGCGTGAAGGTGTCGAGTGAAAACTTGAGACTGAGCGGTTAAAGTCGAGGTCAAAAGCAAAAACAGAGTGTACTTAAGAACCTTGGACACCTCTAATTGGGGACTTTAGCAAAGCTGAGTCACAATCTGAAAAGGTTCACCCAGTTATGTGTCTGTGGCATGTATGTATCCGGTGGTAATACTGGAAAACATAGTGCTTAGGGCCACGGCCAAGACTCATAAAGTAGCTGTGTTCAAGAATCAACATACTAAACTAGGAGAATCAATAACACTATCTGAATTCTGAGTTCCTATAGACGCCAATCATTCTGAACTTCAAAGGATAAAGTGAGATGCCAAAACTGTTCAGAAGCAAAAAGCTAATAGCCCCGCTCATCTAGTTAAGACTGATCTTCATAGATGTTTTTGGAATTCATTGTATATTCTCTTCTTTTTATCCTATTTTGTTTTTAGTTGCTTGGGGACAAGCAACAATTTAAGTTTGGTGTTGTGATGAGCGGATAATTTATACGCTTTTTGGCATTGTTTCTAGGTAGTTTTTAATATATTTTAGTCACTTTTTATTATATTTTTATTAGTTTTTAAATAAAAATCACATTTCTGGACTTTACTATGAGTTTATGTGTTTTTCTGTGATTTCAGGTAATTTCTGGCTGAAATTGAGGAAGCTGAGCAAAAATCTGATTCAGGCTGAAAAAGGACTGCAGATGCTGTTGGATTCTGACCTCCCTGCACTCAAAGTGGATTTTTTGGAGCTACAGGAGTCCAATTGGTGCGCTCCCAATTGCGTTGGAAAGTAGACATCCAGGGCTTTCCAAAAATATATAATAGTCCATACTTTTCTCAAGGATAGAGGACGTAAACTGGCGTTCAACGCCAGTTCCATGTTGCAGTCTGGCATTAAACGCCAGAAACAGGTTACAAGTTGGAATTAAATGCCCAAAATAGGTTACAACATGGCGTTTAACTCCAAAAACAGCCTAAGCACCAGCACACACCAAGTGGACCCCAAAAGTGGATTTCTGCACTATCTATCATAGTTTACTCATTCTCTGCAAACCTAGATTACTAGCTTACTATTTAAACAACTTTTAGAGGATTATTTTGTAACTCATGACATTTTTAGATCTGAACTTTGTACTCCTTAACGGCATGAGTCTCTGAACTCCATTGTTGGGGGTGAGGAGCTCTGCTGTGTTTCAATGAATTAATGCAACTATTTCTGTTTTCTATTCAAACACGCTTATTTCTATCTAAGATGTTTATTCATACTTCAATATGATGGATGTGATGATCCGTGACACTCATCATCATCCTCAACCTATGAATGCGTGCCTGACAACTACCTCCATTCTACCTTCGATTGAATGAATATCTCTTGGATTCCTTAATCAGAATATTCGTGGTATAAGCTAGAATCCATTGGCAGCATTCTTGAGAATCCGGAAAGTCTAAACATTGTCTATGGTATTCCGAGTAGGATTCAGGGATTGAATGACTGTGACGAGCTTCAAACTCACAAGGGCTGGGCGTAGTGACAGACGCAAAAGGATCAATGGATCCTATTCCAGCATGAGTGGGAACCGACAGCTGATTAGCCGTGCGGTGACAGCGCACCTGGACCTTTTTCACTGAGAGGACGGATGGTAGCCATTGACAACGGTGATCCACCAATACACAGCTTGCCATAGGAGGAACCTTGCGTGCGTGAAGAAGAAGACAGGGAGAAAGCAGAGATTCAGAAGACAAAGCATCTCCAAAACTCCAACATATTCTCCATTACTGCAGAACAAGTATTTAATCCATGCTCTTTTATTCTTCACAATTCATACTGATAATTATAATTGATTTCCTGACTAAGATTTACAAGATAACCATAGATTGCTTCAAACCAACAATCTTCGTGGGATCGACCTTTACTCACGTAAGGTATTACTTGGACGACCCAGTGCACTTGCTGGTTAGTGGTACGAGTTGTGAAAAGTGTGATTCACAATTCATGCACCAACAAGCAGAAGTTGCTAACAAGGTCATATTAGCCCGGCTGAAACGGAGATTACAAGATGCAAAAAGGGGCTGGGCTGAAGAGCTCCCACAAGTCCTATGGGCATATCGGACAACTCCACACTCTACAACAAGGGAGTCACCCTTCCGATTAGCTTACGGAATGGAGGCAATAATCCTAGTGGAAGTCGAAGAAGGATCACCTAGAGTAATTCACTACAGTGAAGAAGCCAACTCCCAACTTCAAAAGGAAGAACTCGACCTGCTTCCTGAAATCCGAGAAAGAGCTCGGATCAAGGAAGAGGCGTTAAAACGTCGGATGGCTTCAAGATACAATCAGAAGGTATTACAACGAAGGTTTGCCAACAACGACCTCATCCTAATCCAAAATGATATCGGAACAAGTCGATCGGGAGAGGGGAAGCTAGCAGCTAACTAGAAAGGACCCTATCGAGTCACAGAGGTACCGGGAAAAGGCTACCACAAGGTGTCCGAACTAGAAGGGCGAGAGCTACCAAGGTCGTGGCATGCCTGCAACCTAAGAAGGTATTATAGTTAAAGGTAATAAAAGATCTTAGGTCAAGGTGCACTCTTTTTCCTGAAAAGATTTTTTAACGAGGCACCAAGCCAAGATCTATAAAATTGCCCGACTTAGAGGGGAAAACACCCACATGTATATATTTGCATATTTTCTACCTTGAATAAAGTTTTTATCAGATTTTTTACAAATCCTCTTTACCAAGACGCATTAATCTGAAACGCAAAACATTCATCGCCCGATTATAAAGCTACAGATCAGCAAAAAGTGAAAACCAAACTCACTGCTCGATCACGATAAAGACTAACGAAGATGAAAACTAAATTCATTAAAGGTCGACCAAGCGATAATCAAACTCAATTTCTACAAAATTGGCAAGATGAAAAGCGACAAAAACAGATTAATGCAAGAAATTATCAAAAAGTGATCCATGAGAAAGGACCTGACGAGGTCTTAATAAAAATGGGTTACTAGAAATAACTTAAAGATGGACCGACATAAAGAAGTCAGACCAGTCGACTATAACAAAAGTTATAAAAAGTAAATCCCTAAGAAAGAGGCCTGGCCAGCCCTAAAAAAGAGGATTACTAGAAATAACTTAGAAGGGACCGGCATGATGAAGTCGGCCCAACAAAATCACACAAAGTTATAAAAAGTAATCCATAAAAGAGACCTGACAAAAGTCCAAATAATATGGATTACTAGAAATAACTTAGAAGAGACCGGCATGATGAAGTCGGCCCGACCAAGCTACCAAAAGTTTAAATACGTAATCCATAAAAAGAGACCTAACAAAGTCTGAACAAAATTGATTACTAAATAACTTAAAAGAGACCGGCATGACGAAGTCGGCCCAAGAAAACTACAAAAAGCTATACAAAGCAATCCATAAAAGAGACCTAACAAAGGTCCAAATAAAATGGATTACCAAAATAGCTTAGAAGGGACCGACATGCAGAAGTCGAACCAAAAGCTACAGAATTATAAAAAGTAAACCCCAAGGGGTTACTAAAAATAATTCACAAAGAAATCGATCGACAGAAGGTATGCACCAAGAGGGACTCAAATTGGACCCAAAAAGCCATAACCTCAAAAGAATCAATCTACACATATGAAAGTACAAAGGCAATCAAAAGAGGTCGGAAAACAAGATTCCAACACCTTGAAGATGCCTGGAAAATACTAAGTAGGCAACGAACAAGCATGTCATAGAAGAAACAAAGTTGATATAATAACAAGACTCAAGAGGCCACCTGAAGTCGACCCCAAGAGGCTTGAAATACTACTTTTGTTTTTTCAAAATAAGGTTGCTAAAAAAGCAACTAAAGTATCCAAAGTCAAACAAACTACCAAATTACAGAAATAAAAGTTTAAAAGCCCACAGACCGGGCTGTGCATCATACATCAAAGAAAAAATTATAGAAGATCCAAAGACTACCCAGTAGCAGTATCTCGGGATGAAGGAGGACGAGTCTGAAGGGGTACCGCATCTACTGTCCCATCATCCCGATTTAAGATCTGGACATCAGGATCGGACTCCGGCTGACCGACTTCAGCTGCCGGAGTCGAGGAAGGCGGGGCAACAGAGGCTTTGGCAGATGGTGCAGGAGGAGGGTCGACATCATCATCATCAGGGTCATCAGGGACAATCTTACCATCTTTTACAATGTTGTCCAAGCTAAAAAGGGAGAGGTCGAGCTCGGGCACAAGGACCCGAACCTGATCCCTCAAATTTTCATAAGCAGCATTCACACTGCCTACAAGATGACCCTGGAGCTTGGCATAGTCAGCTCGAACAGATTCCAAACTCTCCCTAAGATCCATCATCTCCCCATAAATTGTGACATAGCTCTCCTTATGCTTCAGCGCCATGACCTCAGCCAACTTGGCAGAAGCCACCGCAGCGGTAGCCCGAGTCTTCTCACCCTCCAACTCTTTTTCTAGCTTCGCCACCTTCACTTCAAGCTCCTCATTCAAACCCTTCATCCGGTCGAACTCTGATTTGGCCTCCTCCATAAAAGCTTTCGTTGTATGGATAGAAAGATACTGAGTAGCTCGGTATAGAGCCGCCCCCATATGTGCCATCTTAATGCTACTTCGGGTAATGAAGTCCAAATAACGAAGGAGGGAAACATCGTCAGTAGGAAAGGCACCATAAGGAGCAATTTGTTGGTCAACAAACCCGACAGCATCGAAGTCGGGGGCATCCAGATTGAAGGGCTCAACAGTCCTTTATCTTTTTGGAGGAGGAACGGCAGTAGAAGAAGAGGTAGCGGCTGAAGCTTGGGGAGGATCAATCAAGTGAACTCGAGGAGTATGAATCATCTTCCTCGGCCCAGGAGAGCTCGATATCGGCTGTTTCAGAGGAACATGAGAGGATCCTTCCCCAGCCACCTTGGCCGAGATGTTTTGGGCAGCTGTAGCCTTTCTCTCCTTCTTAAAGGCCCTCATGGACTAATTATTTTTAATCATCTCTGAAATAACATACAGCAAAAACCGAGTTATAAATCGGAAGGAAAAGGAAGGAACTCGACAAAATAAACAAAGCACAAAGAAGTCAACTACTACCCAGCTTAGCTCGGAGAAGAGAGGGATTTCCTAGAAATTTCTTTGTGTCAAGATGGGGAGGCTGCCCCCAATTCTCTTCTAACACAGTCACAAAGGCTTGCTCAACCTCATCCAACATCTTCCAAGTATACCTAGACACCACTACATTCTTTTGCCATTCTAAAGAAAAACTGGGCTCACCATTCTCATCCAAAAAGAAAGGTCGGGCTCCTTCAACAGCTCGGACCTCAAAGAAATAGTTCTTAAAATCACGAAAAGATTCATCGTACATTGAAAAAACTTTTTTCCTTGGGCAGCACGGAAAGATACCCAAGTAGCCTTCTTCTTAGCCACCCCGGGCTTAGTCAAAACAAAGAGGTAAAGAAAAAGAGTTTGAGATGGTTTAACATCAAACTCTTTACACAGTAATTGAAAAATCTTAAAGAAAGCCCCATGAATTTGGGTGAAGCTGGGAGGGAGATACATTGCACGACCACATCAAATTGGTCTCAAAAAGAGTAAAAGGGAAAGTAATGTTTAGCTGGCTAAAAAAATAGTCATAGGCATAAAAGAAGGGATGCTCCCCCTGGACCGAGGTCGGGAAACAAACCCTCTCATCGGAATCTGGTGCTACAAGCTCATAATCTTTCTCCTGGGCTCGACTACTACAAATCCTATGATGTTTCCTCAGCTCTACACAATATTCACAATAGCCAACAATATAACACCATTGCAATTCCCCGGCAACGGTGCCATTTTGATTGAAGAAATTTGTTGTGATGGTCTAGAATTTCTCTTGTAGAAATTAGAACTTCGTTGTAAGCATAGCTCCAAACCAACAAGCAATTCTCATATAAAAAATTTGAGTTGTCATAAGTATAAACCCCAAATAAAAATTAACCGAAGTATTTAAACTCCGGGTTGTCTCACAAGGAATTACAATAAAGTGTTTAATTATTGGCTATGAAAATGCAAGGGGGGTTTGATTTTATATTTTTTCAAGAAAAGTAAATGGCAAGAAAAATTAAATGACAAGAACAAATAAAATAAAGGAAAAGTACTCTTGGATAGGCATAGATAATTGAGATCACCATCCTTGTCTACAAACCAAATATTGATAATTATGAGAGGCCAACCCATTAAGTCTACTTTCAAAAGCCTTAAGTACATAATATCTACTCCTAGGCTTGAAGTATGTCAAATAGGCTTGATCACATCAACTCATAAGTCCCTACCTATCTACTAATTAGATTAGTAGTGGGTTAGTGTGAATGAGTATCAAATTGATCACCAAGGGTTCTCAAATCACCAATTCAATGAGACCCAATGACTCAAGGTCACTCAATTCTCTTAGCGTAGGCCAAGACCAAAGAAAGCTACTCAAAAACTAGTGTAAACATTTCATCAAATACTTAGAGTGCAAGAAAAGTAAATATTACAAAATGCTAGAATTAATGAAACCCATAACTATCATAAGCAAGAAATCCATAATAGCAAGCAAGATCAACATAAAAGAAACATAGAAACATAAATTTGTATTAAAGGAAAATTAAGATCCAACAAGGTTCATGAACATAAAAGTAACAAAATAAAGGAAATGAACAAGAAAAACTAAGAAGATTAAGACAATAGAACACTAAAATGTAAAGAGAATTGAAATCAAAACAAGAATTGAAAGAGAAAATTGAGAGAGATTAACCTAAACTACCCTAAATTCTAGAGAGAAGAGAGAGCTTCTCTCTCTAGAATTCTAGCCTAAAATATCATGAAAACTAAACTATGACTACTTGGTTCATTCCCCCCTCAATCCTTAGGTTCAATAGCATCAGAAATGAGTTGGATTGGGCCCAAAATGAGCTACAAATTGCTGGCCACGATTTCACTTTTAATGGGCCATGTGCAGCATCGGCGTGCATACGTACATGGCACGTGCGCGCCATAATACGTCAGGCAACTATAGTAAATTTTATATCATTTCAAAGCCCCTGATGTTAGATTTTGAACACAACTGGAACCGCCTCATTTGGACCTCTGTAGCTCAAGTTATGGTCGATTGAGTGCGTAGAGGTCAGGCTTGACAGCTTTGCGGTTCCTTCATTTCTCTGTGAGTTCTCCCACTTTGCATGCTTCTCTTCTCACTTCTTCCATTCAATACTTGCCTTATGAACCTGAAATTACTCAACAAACATACCAAAGAATCGAATGGATTTAAAGTGAGTTAAATTTAGCTATTTTAAGGCCTAAAAAGCATGTTTTCACATTTAAGCACAAATCAAGGGAGAATTACAAAACTATGCTATTTCATTGAATAAATGTGAAAAAAAGTGATAAAAACCCCCAAATTAAGCACAAGATAAACCACAAAATTGGGGTTTATCAAATCTCCCCACACTTAAACTAAGCATGTCCTCATGCTAAGAATAAAGAAGGACAAGAAAAGGGTATGAACATTTATTCAATGCAAATAAACTATATGCATCTATCTATATGAATGTAACTAAATGCAAGATGATTCTACCTACTCGGTTAAAAGTAAATCAATCTCCAAGAACATATATAAGCAAGTAGGGCAAAGGTCACATGACGACTCACAAACTCTACTAATTCAAATATCAAAATGAAGTTCAAATAGACTTGCAAGAAGAAAGCTCATGAAAGCCGGGAACAAGGAATTGAGCATCGAACCCTCACTGGAAGTGTTTGCACTCTAGTCGCTTGAGTGTATAGGGTTGATCACCCAGTTCTCTTCTACTCATGCTTTCTAAGATTTGTTTTTAATCTAACAATCAACAATTATTCAATGCATGCATTAACTCATCATGAGGTTTTATTCATAGGTTGTAATGGGGCTAGGGTAAAGGTAGGGATGCATATGGTCAAGTGAGCTTGAAATTTGTATCTTTGATTAGCCTAAGCTCTCACCAAACACATATAACAACCTATATAATTCTAATACACAACCTAGCTACCCATGATTCCTACTTTTTCACATACTCATGCATTCTCTTTAATTCACATTCCATATGCATTGATTTTTATTGAACTTTACTTTGGGGCATTTTTGTCCCCTTTTTATTTCTTTTTCTCTTTTTCTTTTTCTATTTTTTTCTTTTATATATATATATATATATATATATATATATATATATATATATATATGTAATTTTTCTTTTTTTTTTATCATCATTTTTTTAAAGTATATACAAACGTATCAATGCATATGGTTTTACATATAGTGCATGAATATATACCCAATTCCCAAAAATCTTCAACAAAATACAAAAACACATTTTTCTCTCAACCAATGTCCCAAGTTTCCCATACCCAAATGATACACATTCTCACTAGCCTAAGCTAATTAAAGATCCAAACTAAGGACATTTATTATTTTTCACTTAAGGGTAGTGATGTGCTAACGTTAATAACAAAAGGGATTAAATAGGCTCAAATTTGGCTAACAATGGTTGGTGAAAGGTAGGCTATTTGGATAAGTGAGTTAAATGAAATTATGGCCTCAATCATATAAATGCATTCATACACATAATAATGGACATATAGAATCAAACAAATCAAAGATTACAATCATAGAAAGAGAATAATGCACACAAGAATAAAAAATAAGTGGTTATATGATGTAACCACACAATTAGGCTCAAAACTCACATGCTTGTGTTCTTAGCTCAAAAACCATGTTCCAAAATAAATTCTTCAAGCAAGTTTGTCACAAAAAATTTTCTTCAAATTGGTAGGGTGCCCTAAAAACAATTTTTCTTGGAAAAGAAATCATCACCCTAACCAAGTAGTCCTGACATAAAAAGAAATGGTAAAATATATACAAATTTTAACTAACATGCAATCTATCATGAAATGCAACAACTAACTAACAAAGAAAATCAAGAATTGGTGTTGAAAAAGGAAATTATTACCCATGGAGATCAGTCGGACGACCTCCCCACACTTAGAAATTTGCACTGTCCTCGGTGCATGCAAAGAAGAGCAAGGTGGACGGGTAGCTACAATTGATGAGCTCTTTCAAAAGGTTGTGCGGGTGAACTTGTTTGTTGCCCCATTAGAAGCTTTTCCGTCCCTTTTCTTCTTGGTGGCCAACCTAAAAGGAAAGAAAAAGAAAGAAAATTAAGCCTATAACGAAGATATCAAAGCAAATAGAATATAGGCGAGGGCTAATGCCAAATAAGAATAGGGTCCTCACTACATGTTAGCTACGCATGTGAGTGAGAAAGCAATATAGGCAAAGGGCATATCAACTAATACTTGATGCAAGAGGAAAGTCAAAGCATAATTGAATAACATGAAGAGCATGTTGCATCAAGCTTAATCAATAATTGACACAAACAAGATTAATGAGAAGCATGAGAGCAATTGGTCCTATCCTTACTCAATGATAATGAGGTACAAAAACAAGGGATCATGAGTTAGGAAGGATTAAAGCGCTAATCTTGTGTGTAGAGCAAATATTACAATTAATGCCAAACAAGTCACAAAGCACCAAGATTAATCAAGAAATTCTCAACAATTGAATATAAGAATCCAACACCATTATTCAAATAAGAAACTCAGAAAAAAATAAAGTAAAGACAGGCTATAAAAACAAAATGAAAATGCGAAGAATAAAAGTATGCGAATGCAATAGACAAAAGAAAATGGAAGATGAGAAAAAAAACTCTTTTTTTTTACCAGCGCGGATGCCTCATGCACGCTTGCGCGCCGATGCGCAGTTGGCCAAAAGACGCGTACGCGCCAGGTGCGCGCACGCATGGGTTGCAGGCGCAGAATAGGCACAAACTGGGCATAACTCTCTAGAACATGTACCAGGAGGCAGGTGGCGCTATCGGCGCGCACGCGCACAGCGTGCATGCGCGCATTGCGCAATTAGCTTCAAGGACGCGTACGCGCCAGGTGCGCGTATGCGCGGGTGGTTTGTGCTTCAGGCATGGTGCTGGCGCAGTGTAGGCGTAACTCTCGGGTCAATATATGGAGGGGTGAGATTTTTCAATCCACGCATCCGCGCACATGGCGTGCTTGCGTGGATGGTCGAAAATGCTTGAGGCGTGCGTACGCGCCAGGTGCGTGCACGCGCAGGTTGGTGCTCTATTTTTCAAAATTTTTCCATGTTCTTGCACCAATCCAAGCATTCCAAACCTCCAAACAAATACCCAAACACCATAAAATCTTATTTAACATATTAGACTACCAAATAGACTCAATAAACTACTCTAAATATGAATTTAAACCAATTCTACTAATATTTACAAAAGAGAAAATGAAAAGATATTACCATGGTGGGGTGTCTCCCACCTAACACTTTTGTTTATTGTCCTTAAGTTGGACTTATGGGAAGCTCCTTGTTATGGTGGCTTGTGCTTGAATTCATCTTGAAACCTCCACCAATGCTTGGTTTTCTATTGTGCTCCAAAATTTCTAATGAGTTGCAACAAGTCTTGATGGAGTCCTTTACAAGCTAAGGGTTCCCAAAATTGATCCTCATATATACCCGGATCCCAAATCTTATTTCTACACCCATCTTCAAGTTGATCATCACAATTCCAATTGGGTGAGAAGTGATCCGAATTCTCAAGTAAACACCAAAGCATCTTCCTAGACCCCTTTAGTTGAGAATTATACCAACCATTGCACTTAGACTTTAAGCTTCCAACCATAAGGAACCTTGATTGGCATTTCCACCCACTAACCAATTCTTTCTTACTCTTGACTCCACAAAGAGCTCTAAGTTGCCCATCCGTCTCAAGCAAATCATATTCAAGTGAGAAATTAAAGCTTAGGGATAAGAATTTTACCCACTTGAATATTGTGTTGGATGATGGTGACTTAGGAAGGGGAACCTCCCCACACTTAGTCAATGCGAGGTCTACGCCCTTGTGCTCTTCTTTGACTACCCCCACCTCTTCACAAGCTTCTTCAATTTCAACCTCTTCCTCTTGGTATCTCTCTTCCAATTCAATCTCTTCTTCATTGCTTACCAAGGGTATGGGAGGTTGTGCATCTTCTTCTTTGATCACAATTTCAAGCCCAATGGGAGAGGATTCAATTGTAGATAAAAAATTCTCAATGATCGAATCCATCTCTTAATCAACCTCTTCCAATCTTTCATCACTCATACTATGCCTTGGAGGTTGCGCATTATCCTCCTCAACATCATTTTCAAGTTCAATGGAAGAAAGTTCAACAACTTCCACAAGATCATCAACAATATCACTTGGTGTGGAAGTGTTCTCAAGCTTGGAATCCACCTCTTGTTCAACTTCCTCTAACTCTTCAACCACTTCTTCTTCTTCAACAATCTCTTCACTCTCCACTTGTTGCAAGACATACCTCATCTCCTTGTCCTCATGTTGAGATTCTAAAATCTCCTTCATGCTCCTTTCTTCGGTTGACTTTTTACATTCATCCGTGGAGATGTTTTGCTTGTTGCATGAGTCTCGTGAGTCCAAGGCGGCTTTAATTTTGGCAAGGTTAGCCTCGATAACTTCATAATTCTTTTGGGCTTCCTCTTGCTCCTTTTGATGGATTATTGCTTGAAGCCGATCCATTGCTTCTTTGAGATGATCCATTGGCTCTTGGATGGATGGATATTGGTGTTCTTCCATGGAGGGTTATGGTGGAAAGGGAAATTCATTATGTGGTTGAAAGTTATCATACATAGGAGGTGATTCATCTTGGTGATTGGTGCACGAATTGTGAATCACACTTTTCACAACGCGTACCACTAACCAGCAAGTGCACTGGGTCGTCCAAGTAATACCTTACGTGAGTAAGGGTCGAATCCCACAGAGATTGTTGGTTTGAAGCAATCTATGGTTATCTTGTAAATCTTAGTCAGGAAGTCAATTATGTTTATCAATTGAATTGTGAATAACCAGTAGAGCATAAATTAAAAGTTACTTGTTGTGCAGTAATGGAGAATATGTTGGAGTTTTGGAGATGCTTTGTCCTCTGAATCTCTGCTTTCCTCTGTCTTCTGATTCACGCACGCACGTCCTCCTATGGCAAGCTGTGTGTTGGTGGATCACCATTGTCAATGGCTACCTTCCATCCTTCTAGTGAAAACTACGCTCACGCGCTCTGTCACAGCACGGCTAATCACCGGTTGGTTCTCGATCCGGTTGGAATAGGATTTACTATCCTTTTGCGTTTGTCACTAACGCCCAGCCTTCAGGAGTTTGAAGCTTGTCACAGTCATTCAATCATTGAATCCTACTCGGAATACCACAGACAAGGTTTAGACTTTCCGGATTCTCATGAATGCCGCCATCAGTTCTAGCTTATACCACGAAGATTCTGATTAAAGAATCTAAGAGATACTCATTCAGTCGGATATAGAACGGAGGTGGTTGTCAGGCACACGTTCATGGTTTGAGGAAGGTGATGAATGTCACGAATCATCACCTTCATCACAGTTAAGCGCGAATGAACATCTTAGATAGGAACAAGCGTGTTTGAATGGAAAACAGAAACACTTGCATTAATTCATTGAGACACAGCAGAGCTCCTCACCCCCAACAATGGGGTTTAGAGACTCATGCCGTCAGAGAATACAAAGTTTAGATCTGAAATGTCATGAGATACAAAATAAGTCTCTAAAAGTTGTTTAAATACTAAACTAGTAGCCTAGGGTTACAAAATATGAGTGGACTATGATGGATGATGCAGAGGTCCACTTCTGGGGCCCACTTGGTGTGTGCTGGGGCTGAGATTTGAGTGAGTCACGTGTAGAGGCCATTTGTGGAGTTGAACGCCAGTTTTTATGCCAGTTTGGGCGTTCAACTCCAGTTTTTTATCCTTTTCTGGCGCTGGACGCCAGAATTGGGCAGAGAACTGGCGTTGAACGCCAGGTTACGTCGTCTATCCTTGTGCAAAGTATGGACTATTATATATTGCTGGAAAGCCCTGGATGTCTACTTTCCAATTCAATTGGAAGCATGCCATTTCGAGTTCTGTAGCTCCAGAAAATCCACTTTGAGTGCAGGGAGGTCAGAATCCAACAGCATCAGCAGTCCTTTTTCAGCCTGAATCAGATTTTTGCTCAGCTCCTTCAATTTCAGCCAGAAAAATACCTGAAATTACAGAAAAACACACATCTCATAGTAAAGTCCAGAAATATGAATTTTTCCTAAAAACTACTAGAAATAGACTAAAAACTAACTAAAACATACTCTAAACTATATGAAATTATCCCCAAAAAGCGTATAAAATATCCGCTCATCACAACACCAAACTTAAACTGTTGCTTGTCCTCAAGCAACTAGACAAATAAAATAGAAGACTAATAGGTTGAGAAGTAATAATATCTTAGAGTTTTTTGATTGAAGCTTAGATCCTAATTAGATGAGCGGGACTAGTAGCTTTTTGCTTCTGAACAGTTTTGGCATCTCACTTTATCCATTGAAGCTCAGAGTGATTGGCATCTATAGGAACTCAGAATTCAGATAGTGTTATTGATTCTCTTAGTTCAGTGTGATGATTCTTGAACACAGCTTCTTTATAAGTCTTGGCCGTGGCCCTAAGCACTTTGTTTTCCAGTATTACTACCGGATACATAAATGCCACAGACACATAACTGGGTGAACCTTTTCAGATTGTGACTCAGCTTTGCTAAAGTCCCCAATTAGAGGTGTCCAGAGTTCTTAAGCACACTCTTCTTTTTGATTTGGACCTTGACTTTAACCGCTCAGTCTCAAGTTTTCACTTGACACTTGCACGCCACAAGCACATGGTTAGGGACAGCTTGGTTTAGCCGCTTAGACCAGGATTTTAGTCCTTTAGGCCCTCCTATCCACTAATGCTCAAAGCCTTGGGATCCTTTTTATTTGCCCTTGCCTTTTGGTTTTAAGGGTTATTGGCTTTTTCTGCTTGCTTTTTTTTTTTTTTTTTTTTTTGCAAGCTTTGTTCTTTGCTGCTTTTTCTTGCTTCAAGAATCATTTTTATGATTTTTCAGATTCTCAATAACATGTCTCATGTTCATCATTCTTTCAAGAGCCAATATATTTAACAGTCTTAAACAACAAATTCAAAAGATATATGCACTGTTCGAGCATTCATTCAGAAGACAGAAAGCATTGCCACCACATTTAACCAATTAGAATTTGTTTTATTTAAACTCGAAATTTTATTGCTTCTTATTCAAAAGATCTACTACTTTATTCATGTTTAATGATGATGAGAAAAATAAACTATAGCTTAATTGGAGATAAAATCAAAATAGATACTAATTACTACTATATGACTTCTAAGGTAAACTTTTTATAAGGACACTGTCACAGAGTTAAGGCAGAAATTAGAAATTAACAACCTTTATTCTGGGGGTATGGGGGTTCCTCTGATCCTTGGGAGGCTTGGTATTACAGAAGACTTTTGGCACTTCAGTTCCCTTAAGTCACGTCCCTGCTCCTCTTGTTCTTTAAGCATATGGGTCAGCATTTGACTATGTTCCTTCTGTTGTTTTATTATTTGCTCCATAGCTTCCTGTAGCTTGGTGACAGACGTCTCAAGATATTCCCAATACTCCGCTTGAGGAATTTCTGGGAGGAATTCCTGTGCTCTCTTCTTGATAAGATCATCCTGTGCTTGTTGTCTCTCCATTGATGCTTTGGTGATTGACTTTTCAATTAGGATATATTCAGTTATTCCCATCTTGATGCAATGAATCATCACTGCTCTTTTAACTGTGACTTCAGAACGGTTGCTGGTGGGCAACAGAGAACGCCCAATGAAATCCAGCCATCCTTTGGCAACTGGTTTGAGATCCTCCCTCTTGAGTTGATTTCGGGCGCCCTTTGTGTTGGTGGTCCACCTGGCTCCAGGGATACATATGTCCTCTAGAATCTTATCCAGGCCAATGTCTACTCTCATCATCCTCCTGTTGAAGGAGTCTGGATCATCCTTTAGCTGAGGTAGCTTTAATATCTCTCTGATCTTGTCAGGGGTGGTATGAACAATCTTTCCACTGACCATGGTCCGAAATTCGTAGCAGGCTGTTCCAGATAGTCTTTGCTTGTCAGTCTGCCATATATTAGCATAGAACTCCTGGACCATGTTCCTTCCTACTTTCGTTTCAGGATTAGCTAGGACTTCCCAGTTCCTGATTCGAATTTGCTCCTGGATCTCCGGATATTCATCTTCTTTCAGATCGAATCTAACTTCCGGGATCACTGATCTCAGTCCCATTACTTTAAGATAATGGTCTGAATGTTCTTTAGATAAGAACTTCCCTTGATTCCAAAGTGGTTTTGGAACGCTCTCTTTCTTGCCTCTAGGAGTGTATTGTTTCCCTTTGGGAGCCATGATCTTAGTGATTTCGGAAAAACACACCAAACTTAGAGGTTTGCTTGTCCTCAAGCAAAAGTAAAGAAAGGAGAGGGATAGAAGGAGATTGAGTAGCACTTGTTGATGAAGGAGGGGGGAGGCCGAACACAATTTAAAGGGGTGGGGGGGTTGGGTTTTCGAAAAATTGGAAGAGATAAGATAAAAAGATTGAGTTGAAAAAGATAAGATAGAAGATAGAGTTTAATTTTGAAAAGATATGATAGATTTTTGAAAAAGATAACTCTGAATTTTGAAAAAGATAATATGGATATTTGAAAAAGATATGGATTAGTTGAAAAGATTTTTGAGTGAAAAAGATAGATTTGTTTTCAGAAAAGATTTTGAAAAGAGTTGGATTGAATTTGGAAAGATGGATTTTTAGAAATTAAGGATTTTGGAAATCAGGGTTCTTGATATGTTCATGTAAAAATATGCATTGAAGCATAAAATTTGAAATTAAGATGGAAATACGTGTGGGATTACTGGATTTGGCTCCTCCCTGTCCTCCTGGCGTTTGAACGCCCAAACACTGCCTGTTTTGGGCGTTCAGCGCCCAGTTGCTGTCATTCCTGGCGTTCAACGCCCAGTGGGTGGCCATTTCTGGCGTTGAACGCCCAAATGCTGCCATTACTGGCGTTCAGCGCCCAGTGGATGCCCATTTTGGGCGCTGAACGCCCAAAATGCCCCTTTACTGGCGTTTTCTTGCCATTTAGCTCTTTTACTCTGTTTTGTGTGCCGAGGTCTTCTGTAAATGATTATTTACCTTGTTGTCAATGAACTCTATATAAAAAATAAAGATAGAAATAGGGCAAAATGCTTAGAGGATTGTTGCCCCATGGCTGGGTTGCCTCCCAGCAAGCGCTTCTTTATTGTCTTTAGCTGGACCTTGCTGAGCTTTTAATCTAGCTTCAGCCTTGAGCATTCTTGCTCAGTGTTGCCTTCAAGATAATGCTTGATTCTCTGTCCATTGACAATGAACTTCTTATCAGGATCAATATCTTGAAGCTCCACATAACCATATGGTGACACACTTGTAATCACGTATGGTCCCCTCCACCGGGATTTCAGTTTCCCGGGGAATAGCCTGAGTCTAGAGTTAAACAACAGGACCTTTTGTCCTGGTTTAAAGATTCTAGATGACAGCTTTCTGTCATGCCATTTTTTTTATTTTTCTTTATAAAGCTTGGCATTTTCGAAAGCTGTGAATCTGAATTCCTCTAGCTCATTTAGCTGGAGCAATCGTTTTTCTCCTGCTAATTTGGCATCTAAGTTTAGGAATCTGGTTGCCCAGTAGGCCTTATGTTCCAGTTCCACGGGCAAGTGGCATGCCTTACCATACACGAGTTGGTATGGAGAGGTCCCTATAGGGGTCTTGAATGCTGTTCTGTAAGCCCACAGAGCATCATCCAAGCTCCTTGCCCAATCCTTTCTACGGGTATTTACTGTCCGTTCCAGGATTCTCTTTAATTCTCTGTTAGAGACTTCAGCTTGCCCGTTGGTTTGTGGATGATATGGAGTGGCCACTTTGTGGCGAATTCCATACCGAACCATGGCAGAGTAAAGCTGTTTATTGCAGAAGTGAGTGCCCCCATCACTGATTAACACTCTAGGGACACCAAACCTGCTAAAGATATGTTTCTGGAGGAACTTCAGCACTGTTTTAGTATCATTGGTGGGTGTGGCAATAGCCTCAACCCATTTTGATACATAGTCAACTGCCACCAGAATATAAGTGTTTGAGTATGATGGTGGGAAAGGTCCCATGAAGTCAATTCCCCATATATCAAACAACTCTATTTCCAAGATTCCTTGTTGAGGCATGGCGTAACCATGAGGCAGATTACCAGCTCTTTGGCAACTGTCACAATTACATACAAACTCTCGGGAATCTTTATAGAGTGTGGGCCAATAGAAGCCACATTGGAGGACCTTGGTGGCTGTTCGCTCACCTCCGAAATGACCTCCATATTGAGATCCATGGCAATGCCATAGGATTCTCTGTGCTTCCTCTCTGGGGACACACCTACAGATAATTCCGTCTGCACATCTCTTAAAGAGATAGGGCTCATCCCACAAGTAGTACTTTGCATCAGTAATTAGTTTCTTTTTTTGTATTCTATTGTACTCCTTGGGTATGAACCTTGCAGCTTTATAGTTTGCAATATCGGCAAACCATGGTGCTTCCTGAATGGCAAATAGATGCTCATCAGGGAACGTCTCAGAGATCTCAAGGAAGGGGAGGGACGTCCCTTCCACTGGCTCTATCCGGGACAGATGATCAGCTACTTGGTTCTCTGTCCCTTTTCTGTCTCTTATTTCTATATCAAACTCTTGCAGAAGCAATACCCATCTGATGAGCCTGGGTTTTGAATCCTGCTTTGTGAGTAGATACTTAAGAGCAGCATGATCAGTATACACAATCACTTTTGATCCTACTAAGTATGATCTGAACTTGTCAATGGCGTAAACCACTGCAAGTAGTTCTTTTTCTGTGGTTGTGTAATTTTTCTGGGCATCATTTAGAACGCGACTGGCATAATAAATGACATGCAGAAGCTTGTCATGCCTCTGTCCCAATACTGCACCAATGGCATGATCACTGGCATCACACATTAACTCAAATGGCAATGTCCAGTCTGGTGCAGAAATGACTGGTGCTGTGACCAGCTTAGCTTTCAGCGTTTCAAACGCCTGCAGGCATGCTGTGTCAAACACAAATGGCGTGTCAGCAGCTAGCAGATTGCTTAGAGGTTTTGCGATTTTTGAAAAATCCTTGATAAACCTCCTATAGAATCCTGCATGCCCCAGAAAGCTTCTGATTGCCTTAACATTGGCAGGTGGTGGTAATTTTTCAATTACCTCTATTTTCGCTTGATCCACCTCTATTCCCTTGTTTGAGATTTTATGCCTAAGAACAATTCCTTCAGTCACCATGAAGTGACACTTTTCCCAGTTTAAAACTAGGTTAGTTTCTTGGCATCTTTTCAGAACAAGTTTCAGGTGATCAAGACAGGAGCTGAATGAGTCTCCATATACTAAGAAGTCATCCATGAAGACTTCCAGAAATTTTTCCACCATGTCAGAGAAAGTAGAGAGCATGCATCTCTGGAAGGTTGCAGGTGCATTGCATAGCCCAAAGGGCATCCTTCTATAAGCAAACACTCCGGATGGACATGTGAATGCTGTTTTCTCTTGATCCTGGGGATCTACTGCAATCTGGTTATAGCCTGAGTAGCCATCCAAAAAGCAGTAATAATCATGACCTGCTAGTCTTTCTAGCATCTGGTCTATGAATGGTAAAGGAAAATGATCCTTTCTGGTGGCTGTATTGAGCCTTCTGTAGTCAATACACATGCGCCACCCTGTAACTGTTCTTGTAGGAACCAGTTCATTTTTTTCATTATGAATCACTGTCATGCCTCCCTTTTTTGGGACGACTTGAACAGGGCTCACCCAGGGGCTGTCAGAAATAGGATAAATAATCCCAGCCTCCAGTAATTTGGTGACCTCTTTCTGCACCACTTCCTTCATGGCTGGATTTAGCCGCCTCTGTGGTTGAACCACTGGTTTGGCATTATCCTCCAATAGGATTTTGTGCATGCATCTAGCTGGGCTTATGCCCTTAAGGTCACCTATGGACCACCCAAGAGCTGTCTTGTGTGTCCTTAGCACTTGAATAAGTGCTTTCTCTTCCTGTGAATTTAAAGCAGAGCTTATGATCACTGGAAAAGTGTCACCTTCTCCTAGAAATGCATATTTCAAGGATGGTGGCAGTGGCTTGAGCTCTGGTTTAGGAGGTTTTTCCTCTTTCAGAAGAAAGTTCAGAGGCTCTTTCATGTCCCCTGAATCCTCCAAATCAGGCTGAACATCTTTAAAGATGTCTTCCAACTCTGATTCGAGACTCTCAGCCATGTTGATCTCTTCTACCAAAGAGTCAATAAGGTCAACTTTCATGCAGTCTGTTGATGTGTCTGGATGCTGCATGGCTTTGACAGCGTTCAATTTGAACTCGTCATCGTTGACTCTCAGGGTTATTTCCCCCTGTTGGACGTCAATGAGGGATCGTCCAGTTGCTAGGAAGGGTCTTCCTAGAATGAGAGTAGCACTCTTGTGCTCCTCCATTTCCAGCACAACAAAGTCAGTGGGAAAGGCGAATGGCCCAACTCTGACAATCATGTCCTCAATCACGCCTGATGGGTATTTAGTGGAACCATCAGCAAGTTGGAGACATATCCGGGTTGGTTTAACTTCTTCAGTTAAGCCAAGCTTCCTGATAGTTGATGCAGGTATCAGGTTGATGCTTGCCCCAAGATCGCATAAAGCTGTCTTGGTGCAATCACCTTCTAATATGCATGGTATCAGAAAACTCCCAGGGTCTTTAAGCTTTTCAGGAAAGCTTTTCAGAATGACTGCACTGCATTCTTCAGTGAGGAGAACTCTTTCTGTTTCTCTCCACTCCTTTTTATGACTCAAGATCTCTTTCATGAACTTGGCATAAGAAGGTATTTGCTCAAGTGCCTCTGCAAATGGAATCTTTATTTCAAGAGTCCTTAGATAATCTGCAAAGCGAGCAAATTGCTTATCCTGCTCCTCTTTCCGGAGTTTTTGAGGATAAGGTATCTTGGCTTTATATTCCTCAACCTTAGTGGTTAAAGAAGCCTTTTTAGAGGGGTTGTTATCAGCACTTGTGTGTGTCTGATCCCTCACTGGCAATTGAATGCCAGAGTCAGAAGCTGGAGTGACGTTAGATGCCAGCTCACTGTCTGTTCCTGGCGCCTGAACGCCAGAAATGTGCCCCTGTTGGGCGTTCAACGCCAGATTCTTGCCCATTTCTGGCGTTGAACGCCAATCCTGCCTTGTTTCTGGCGCTGAACGCCAGTTTTGGGCATGGTCTGGGCGTTCAGCGCCAGCCTTCCACCCATTTTCTGGCGTTTTAGTGCCAGAATTATTTTTCCCTGGGCTCTTACTGTCCTCAGGGGAATCTTTGGTGGGTTGCTCATTTCTTGAATTTTTGATGCCTTGAGGTGGGGTATTTAATGTTTTCCCACTTCTTAATTGAACTGCTTGGCATTCTTCTGCTATTTGCTTTGATAGCTGCTGCTTTGTTTGCTTAAACTGTTCTTCCATATGTATATTAGCTATCCTTGTCTCCTGTAACCTGTCTTTGAATTCAGCTAGCTGCTTTGTTAGAAAATCTAATTGCTGATTGAATTCAGCAGCTTGTTTTACAGTACTGAATTCAGCAGTTACTGTTTTAACCTCTTCATTCATGGAAGGGTTGCTGCTTAGATACAGATGCTGATTACTGGCAACTGTATCAATGAGCTCTTGAGCTTCTTCAATTGTCTTTCTCATATGGATAGATCCACCAGCTGAGTAATCTAAAGACATCTGAGCTCCTTCTGCAAGCCCATAGTAGAAGATGTCTAACTGAACCCACTCTGAAAACATTTCAGAGGGGCATTTTTGTAGCATCTCTCTGTATCTCTCCCAGGCATCATAAAGAGATTCATTATCTCCTTGTTTAAAGCCTTGGATGTCCAGCCTTAGCTGTGTCATCCTTTTTGGAGGGAAATATTGATTCAGGAATTTTTCTGTCAGCTGTTTCCATGTTCTTATGCTGGCCTTAGGTTGGTTATTTAACCACCTCTTAGCTTGATCTTTTACAGCAAATGGAAACAGTAATAGTCTGTAGACATCCTGATCTATTTCCTTATCATGTACTGTGTCAGCAATTTGTAAAAATTGTGCCAGAAACTCTGTAGGTTCTTCCTGTGGAAGACCGGAATACTGGCAACTTTGCTGCACCATGATAATGAGCTGAGGATTCAACTCAAAGCTACTAACTCCAATGGAGGGTATGCATATGCTACTCCCATACGAAGCAGTAGAGGGGTTAGAATATGACCCCAAAGTCCTCCTGGACTGTCCATCTCCACTTATGTCCATGATGGATATATGGACATAACTTGGACTGATTTATCTTTTTATTTATTTTATTTTATAAGAAGTAAATACTTAAATAAAATAAAATAACTAAAAAGAATTTGAATTTTGAAATAATAAAATTTTTTTTTCGTAAAAAAAATTAAAAATAATTAGTTAAAAAAAAGGAAATTTTTGAAAAAGAGGGAAGATATTTTCGAAAATTAGAGAGAGAGAGTTAGTTAGGTAGTTTTGAAAAAGTTAAGAAACAAACAAAAAGTTAGTTAGTTAGTTGAAACAAATTTTGAAAAGATAAGAAGTTAGGAAGTTAGAAGAGATATTTTGAAAAGATATTTTTGAATTTAGTGAAGAGAGAGAAAAACAATAAGATAGTACAAGATTTAAAATTTTTAGATCTAATGCTCCTTGTTTTTGAAAATTTTGGAGGGAAAACACCAAGGAACACCAAACTTAAAAATTTTAAGATCAAGACACAAGGGAACTCAAGAACACTTTGAAGACTCACAAGAACACAAGAACATGAAGGAAGAACACCAAACTTAAAATTTTTAGAAAACCAAACCAAAATTTTTGAAAATCAAAGGAAAATCAACAAGAAAACACCAAACTTAAAGTTTGGCACAAGATTTAATAGAGAAAAAAAAATATTTTTGAAAAAGAAGGTTTTGAAAAGAGTATAAAAGATTCTAACCCAATTACCAAGAACACAGATTAACGCTCTAGCCAAATGAGTTATGGGACCTTCAAAAAATTTTAAGAAAGATTATTTTTGAAAACACCAAACTTAAAGTTTGGCACAGGATTTAATAGAAAAATTATTTTTGAAAAAGGTTTTTTAAAAAATATGATAGCCAATTATCATAAACATAAACACCACGTTCTAAATAACTGAGCTATAAGTTTAAAGTATTTTAACAAGGGATAAATAATAAAAGACTCTAAAAAAAAAGGAAAGATTTTTCCTAATCTAAGCAACAAAATAATCCGTCAGTTGTTCAAACACGAACAATCCCCGGCAACGGCGCCAAAAACTTGGTGCACGAATTGTGAATCACACTTTTCACAACGCGTACCACTAACCAGCAAGTGCACTGGGTCGTCCAAGTAATACCTTACGTGAGTAAGGGTCGAATCCCACAGAGATTGTTGGTTTGAAGCAATCTATGGTTATCTTGTAAATCTTAGTCAGGAAGTCAATTATGTTTATCAATTGAATTGTGAATAACCAGTAGAGCATAAATTAAAAGTTACTTGTTGTGCAGTAATGGAGAATATGTTGGAGTTTTGGAGATGCTTTGTCCTCTGAATCTCTGCTTTCCTCTGTCTTCTGATTCACGCACGCACGTCCTCCTATGGCAAGCTGTGTGTTGGTGGATCACCGTTGTCAATGGCTACCTTCCATCCTTCCAGTGAAAACTACGCTCACGCGCTCTGTCACAGCACGGCTAATCACCGGTTGGTTCTCGATCCGGTTGGAATAGGATTTACTATCCTTTTGCGTCTGTCACTAACGCCCAGCCTTCAGGAGTTTGAAGCTTGTCATAGTCATTCAATCATTGAATCCTACTCGGAATACCACAGACAAGGTTTAGACTTTCTGGATTCTCATGAATGCCGCCATCAGTTCTAGCTTATACCACGGAGATTCTGATTAAAGAATCTAAGAGATACTCATTCAGTCGGATATAGAACGGAGGTGGTTGTCAGGCACACGTTCATGGTTTGAGGAAGGTGATGAATGTCACGAATCATCACCTTCATCACAGTTAAGCGCGAATGAACATCTTAGATAGGAACAAGCGTGTTTGAATGGAAAACAGAAATACTTGCATTAATTCATTGAGACACAGCAGAGCTCCTCACCCCCAACAATGGGGTTTAGAGACTCATGCCATCAGAGAATACAAAGTTTAGATCTGAAATGTCATGAGATACAAAATAAGTCTCTAAAAGTTGTTTAAATACTAAACTAGTAGCCTAGGGTTACAAAATATGAGTGGACTATGATGGATGATGCAGAGGTCCACTTCTGGGGCCCACTTGGTGTGTGCTGGGGCTGAGATTTGAGTGAGTCACGTGCAGAGGCCATTTGTGGAGTTGAACGCCAGTTTTTATGCCAGTTTGGGCGTTCAACTCCAGTTTTTTATCCTTTTCTGGCGCTGGACGCCAGAATTGGGCAGAGAACTGGCGTTGAACGCCAGTTTATGTCGTCTATCCTTGTGCAAAGTATGGACTATTATATATTGCTGGAAAGCCCTGGATGTCTACTTTCCAATGCAATTGGAAGCATGCCATTTCGAGTTCTGTAGCTCCAGAAAATCCACTTTGAGTGCAGGGAGGTCAGAATCCAACAGCATCAGCAGTCCTTTTTCAGCCTGAATCAGATTTTTGCTCAGCTCCTTCAATTTCAGCCAGAAAAATACCTGAAATTACAGAAAAACACACATCTCATAGTAAAGTCTAGAAATATGAATTTTTCCTAAAAACTACTAGAAATAGACTAAAAACTAACTAAAACATACTCTAAACTATATGAAATTATCCCCAAAAAGCGTATAAAATATCCGCTCATCAGTGATAATATAGAGGTGGTGGTTCTTGAGGATATTGGTGGTGGAATTGGGTTGGTTCTTCATATGGTTCATATGGTTCACAAGGTGGTTGGCATGGTGGATATGGGTTGGGGTCATATGGAGGTGGTTGGTGAAAAGAGGCTTGTGAGTATGATGGTTCAAAATTATGTTGAGGAGGTGGTTCATAGGCATATGGTGGTGGTTGTTGATAATCACAATAAGGGTCACCACATCCATTAGATTGATATGCATTAGAATTAGAATTATACCCATAAGAAACCGGAGGTTGTTGTTGCCAAGAAGGGTGATCAATCCTTTGAGGCTCCTCCCACCTTTGATTGTTACATCCTTGATGCATATTGTCATTGTAGTTCCCATTTCCTACAACATAATTTGAGCCAAACTCATAGCCAAAGTGAGGATGAGAATTCATAATAGCAAATAAAAACAAAAGCTAACAAAAATAAGCAACAAAGTCCTAAAGCTAACAAAAACTAACATATAAGCAAAAGGAAAACATATTCACAATATTCACAATAGCCAACAATATAACACCATTGCAATTCTCCGGCAACGGTGCCATTTTGATTGAAGAGATTTGTTGTGATGGTCTAGAATTTCTCTTGTAGAAATTAGAACTTCGTTGTAAGCATAGCTCCAAACCAACAAACAATTCTCAGATAAAAAATTTGAGTTGTCACAAGTACAAACCCCAAATAAAAATTAACCGAAGTATTTAAACTCCGGATCATCTCACAAGGAATTACAATGAAGTGTTTAATTATTGGCTATGAAAATGCAAGGGGGGTTTAATTTTATATTTTTACAAGAAAAGTAAATGGCAAGAAAAATTAAATGACAAGAAAGTAAAATGACAGGAACTAATAAAATAAAGGAAAAGTACTCTTGGCTAGGCATAGGTAATTGAGATCACCATCCTTGTCTACAAACCAAATATTGATAATTATGAGAGGCCAACCCATTAAGTCTACTTTCAAAAGCCTTAAGTACATAATATCTACTCCTAGGCTTGAAGTATGTCAAATAGGCTTGATCACATCAACCCATAAGTCCCAACCTATCTACTAATTAGATTAGTAGTGGGTTAGTGTCAATGAGTATCAAATTGATCACCAAGGATTCTCAAATCACCAATTCAATGAGACCCAATGACTCAAGGTCACTCAATTCCCTTAGCCTAGGCCAAGAGCAAAGAAAGCTACTCAAAAACTAGTGTAAACATTTCATCAAACACTTAGAGTGCAAGAAAAGTAAACATCACAAAATGCTAGAATTAATGAAACCCATAACTATCATAAGCAAGAAATCCATAATAGCAAGCAAGATCAACATAAAAGAAACATAGAAACATAAATTTGTATTAAAGAAAAATTAAGATCCAACAAGGTTCATGAACATAAAAGCAACAAAATAAAGGAAATGAACAAGAGAAACTAAGAAGATTAAGACAATAGAACACTAAAATGTAAAGAGAATTGAAATCAAAACAAGAATTGAAAGAGAAAATTGAGAGAGATTAACCTAAACTACCCTAAATTCTAGAGAGAAGAGAGAGCTTCTCTCTCTAGAATTCTAGCCTAAAACATCATGAAAACTAAAATATGACTACTTGGTCCATTTCCCCCTCAATCCTTGGGTTCAATAGCATCAGAAATGAGTTGGATTGGGCCCAAAATGAGCTACAAATCGCTGGCCACAATTTCACTTTTAATGAGCCATGTGCAGCATCAGCGTGCACGCGTACATGGCATGTACGCACCCCTATACATCAGGAAATTATGGAAAATTTTATATCATTTCGAAGCCCCAGATGTTAGCTTTTCAACACAACTAGAACCACCTCATTTAGACCTCTGTAGCTCAAGTTTTGGTCGATTGAGTGCGTAGAGGTCAGGCTTGACAGCTTTGCGGTTCCTTCATTTCTTCAAAGTTCTCCCACTTTGCATGCTTCTCTCCTCACTTCTTCCATTTAATACTTGCCTTATGAACCTGAAATTACTCAACAAATATATCAAGGCATCGAATGGAATTAAAGTGAGTTAAATTTAGCTATTTTAAGGCCTAAAAAGCATGTTTTCATATTTAAGCACAAATCAAGGGAGAATTACAAAACCATGCTATTTCATTGAATAAATGTGAAAAAAGGTGATAAAATCCCCCAAATTAAGCACAAGATAAACCACAAAATTGGGGTTTATCAACCACCCGCAAGCCGGACACGTCATCTCCGACCAGCACAGAAGATCTCGTCCGAGACCGACCTACAGTTTTAGGTAACCCTCGGAACACTTCCCCTTCCAAATTGTTACATGGCTCCCCCTTAATATGTGCCATTTTACCAAGGGAAGCTTCACCTGTAACAAATGTTATCAAGCCTCAGGCAACTATGTTATTCAACATATGTATTCTTGAGATGTTGAATGGCTTGATTTATGAGCAGAAATAACATGATAAACACAACTTGACTTGTTATCATATAAATGATTTTCTGCTCAATACAATCAAAAGTATTTTGAGTACAGAGTACATAAAAATAAAGAAAAGCACTTAATTATCAGTTTGATTATACAACATTTTCCAGCCACCATTTCAGAGCAAATTAATTATCAGTTTATAGCAAAGAAAACATTTTAATCAAACATGATCATATCACAACACAAAACAAATTTATCCACCATTGATTCAACTATCAGAGCATAGGGAATATGTCAATGTATCAAAGCTTAAAGGGATTTATCAAGTTACAACTAAATCCCAAATTCAACAAATACTTCAATCAGAAACAGAGCATGAAGTATTAACACAGCAGAACAAAACAGAGCATAAATCATCAACATCAAAAAGCAAAAAAAAACATCAATATAATGTATCAACCAATCAGACCATAACGCATCAAACATAAGGCATATGTACAGGGGTGATCATGAATCACAAGAGATTTCAGCCCCTGTTTCTTTTAACTTTTCAATTTCAATTTTTCAGCTCTCCTCCCACTTTTGTCATCAAAGGGGACCTGCAAAAAATGGTATGCAAAATATCCAAAATATAACCAGCACCAAAACAACCAAGAGTTTAACAAAGTGTCACAGGTCTATCCAAACAGAGCCAGAAATTAACAAGAAACATAGTGATCAATCATCAGATAAATTGTACTCAGAGCCATCTGCATCATCATCATCGACAGCCCCAAATTCTTCTTCAAAATTCTGAAGCATCAGTCCCACTCTTTCTTGGCATTTTATCCAAGCTTTTTTATTTTCGAAGGCTAGCTTATGAGCGGCCTTGTATGATTGCACCATTAGATTGGATGATGCGCATAAACTTGTTATGCTACGATTTAGGAAATTGCACGATCGGCAAAATTCCTTCCGGCAAGTGCACCGGTTATCGTCAAGTAAAAACTCACAATAGAGTGAGGTCGAATCCCACAAGGATTGGTTGAGTGAGCAATTCGGATTGAAAGTGTGTTCTAGTTGAGCGGAATCAAGATTTAGATGAGAATTGCGGAATGTAAAATTGGCGGGAAACGTAAATGACAAGAAATTGAAATGACAAGGAATTTAAATGGCGGAATCTTAAATTGCATGAATTAAAAAGCAGAAGCTAAATTGCTGAAAATTAAAAAGGAGTGGGGGTGATTGCATGAATTGAGTTGCAGAATGTAAAAGAAAGTGGAAATCAGAAATGGGGAATTCATTGGGTGTTAGGAGATATTGAGATCTCCGAATCAAAACATGTATATCCCTTCCTCAACCAATGCGTTCATTGAATTTTGCTTGGCAATCTTATATGATTGGATCCCAATCCCTTGGCTCACCAATTCTCTCTAAAAACAAACAAATTCCCAATCCCTTGGTTTAAATGTTCATAAGAAGAGATGATGCTCGATCACTGATTATACCACACAGTTTCATGAACCACAATTTGGTAGGATTACATGTCACAATATCCATCCAAACCCCAATCCAATTCACTGTGAGAAAGCTTCTCTAGCATGAATCCTCCATTCCTTTCCCAAGGTTCCGAAGGATTCCAATTATGGGTAGTTTCTTTCCCAAGACAACTACCCAATGGAATCAGAACGAGAAGCTTTCTAACAAAATTCAAGAGAAAAGATTGAAGAAGAAGATAAACTATTATTGATTCATTGAATTACAATAGAGCTCCCTAACCCAATGAAAGGGGTTTAGTGAGTCATAGCTCTTAATTCAACTACAAAAATATGAAAACTAGCTAAAAATGAAAAGTTCCGTGCTACTTCTAACTTAAATTCTATCCTATTTATACACTTTCTATATTGAGCTTCTGTTGTGCTTCTTGGGCTTTGAGGCCTCTCCCTGCTTTCCTTTTGCCTTGGGTTTATGATCCATAATCTTGATGAGGTTGCTGATCCAAATTCTGTAACATTCATTGAGCCAACTTAGTGATAATCAAATAATGACACATGACTCAATAAATTGAAATTTCAAACTCATCAATCCTTCAGGCCCAATCCCATAAACCATGATATTCAATTGGGTTTCATACCAGAGTAAGTTTAAGTTAATGTTTGTGCTCAAAGACTAACTTAAACCGCAATATTTTTGGCCCAGAAACCTTTTCCAAGAGTGGCGTTTAAGTTGCAGTTTAAGCTTAAACTGCAGCTTAAACGCCAGACACTTCCAGTGAGGCTTTTTGTAGAAGCACGTTTAAGCTTCAGTTTAAGGTTAAACTGAAGCTTAAACGTGGAAATGGAAGAAGGCAGCCCTGGAGAGTCATGTAGTCGAACACATTTAAGCTTCAGTTTAAGGTTAAACTGAAGCTTAAACATGGATATAGGAAGGGCAGCCCTGGAGGTCGAACACGTTTAACCTCCAGTTTAAGGTTAAACTGGAGGTTAAACGTGGAAGCTTAGAATGGTAGCCCTGGAGGTGTCGAACACGTTTAAGCTCCAGTTTGAGGTCAAACTGGAGCTTAAACGTGGAAATGGAGAAAGCAACCCTGGAGGAAAGTTCTTGGTCGAACACGTTTAAGCTCCAGTTTGAGGTCAAACTGGAGCTTAAACGTGGAAATGGCTCCCTGGTGCACTTCCCATTTCTGGCGTTTAACCTCCAGTTTAAGGTTAAACTGGAGGTTAAACGTGGAACTCCTTCCTGAGTGGCATCATCATTCTGGCGTTTAACCTCCAGTTTGAGGTCAAACTGGAGGTTAAACGTGGAATGCTTCTTTGGTGAGACTTTTCATTCTGGCGTTTAACCTCCAGTTTAAGGTTAAACTGGAGGTTAAACTTCAATTCCAGCATTTCTTAGCCTTCATGATTCTGGCGTTTAAGCTCCAGTTTAGGCTTAAACTGGAACTTAAACTCCACATGTGATATTCAAGCTTCCTTTATTGATTTTGTTGCTTCCTTGCTTAGCCTCTTCTTCCCTGAAATCATCCAAACAATTGCATCAAAGTCTTGCAAAAATTTATGAGAAATCTTCCATTCATAGCATTCAAGTAATATAACTAAAACTCATGGAATTTGCATAAAAATCATACTGTTTAGATGGCTCATTGCTTTGTTCTTCATCTAACCATTTTTGGTTACTTTAAGCTCAAGAAAATGCATAAAACAACTAAAACTAACAGAAAAATGCTAGTGAAACTAGCCTAAGATGCCTTGGCATCACAACACCAAACTTAATACTTGCTTGTCCCTAAGCAAGTTCTGAGTTATTTGAGAAGAAAGTATGAAACAGAAAGCAATTACATTGGCTATATTAGCAATCATTTGAAGTTCATCAGAAGGGTTTTATGCAGAAAGTTGCAGCATCACTTTTTCATACTTATCAGGTAAGATTATCACTTTTTCATTGCATCCATCAAACACTGCTATGGCCTCTTGTTATTCTTATGTCTTTGGCACTTTTCTTTTCTTTGTTTTTCTTTTCTTTTTCTTAGAGCTCCTTTGCTCCTTGTTTGCTTAGTGTCATGTGTTGCACAAGCCTTTGGCATTTTCTTTTTTCTTAATCAGTGCACTACACATATCCACTTTAGGCATTTTAGTTCACATTTCTTCTTGAGACATTGGTGCCCAGCACCTCTTTGTGTGACTAAATGTTTTGTATTTAGGTTGCTCTTGATAATGGACTTTTGGTTGATAATCCCGGGTTAGTTAACCCAAGTTACCGAGTGTTGAAACACTCCTCAGAACCTATTCATCCAAGCATATCCTTAATACATAAACACCACAGGCATTTGTCTCAGAAGTTCAAACCATTGGTGCCTAGCTTATTTTCTCAATTTTTTTGCTTTTTGGTTGCCTTTTTCAGTGGCTTTTTCTTCTTCTTTTTCTTTCTTCTTCATGGCCAAAGACATTTATTCATCAAGATCCATAGACAGTTTTCAATTTCTACATAAAAAATGATAATTCTACACTCTATTTCCAGTGATCTGACTTAAACAATCAAGCATGCATACCACCACTTAATTCTACTTGATTTGTCACTAATTGAGCCAAGTCACTTTTGTTCAAACTTTTCTTTTATTTTTGGAAACAGAACAAGCATGGCAAGCATTTGTTTAAGACGGTGAAGTTATATCCAAACATCTAGGCATTCACTTTATTCAAAGCAATAAACAGACACACATACTAAATACTTCACATTCCAGAAAGATTCAACATTTACAGTTTAAACCAGAACAAGCATGCTTTTGTTTGCCCTTTTTAAAGAATTATCAAGGAACAATACCACCTTGTGAAATTCCTTTTTCTCTTTGTTGCTAGGAAACAATTTGATTTCTCCTTCTTCTCCTAAATGTTGCTTCATGCTTTAAGATCCTTGTTTCCTTTCCTGCAAAGAGTGATGAAGTTGCTTGCTTCTCAAGCACTTGAGTGGTTAGCTCAACTATGTGTGGGTAAGTATCTGAGTCTTAAGTTGGTGTGTGAACACCAAACTTAGTCTCCCACTTACTTCTCTGTGCTTTGAATCCTTGAGTTCTCTTTGGAATGAAGTTGCTACTAAGGGTTTTAAGCATTTCTGTGACTGCTTAGAATGGTTGTTCCTTTCATATAATTCAAAGGTTGTTGTGTTCAGTTGATCTTTATGGTGGAACACCAAACTTAGAGTCACACATTCCCCTTTGAATTATTGATCACGAATTCATTGTTTGGTGTGAAACACCAAACTTAATTCTTTGCAATGCACAGAAACTCTTTCACCCTTTTTATTGAAACAAATAAAAGAAACAGCAAAAGGGTATCACCTAAGGTTGGGTTGCCTCCCAACAAGCGCTTCTTTAACGTCATTAGCTTGACGGTCAGCTTCCTCAGTTGAGGTGATATTTAACCTTGTCCTTCTCCTCCACATCTCCCAAGTAATGTTTGAGTCTTTGACCGTTCACAACGAAGGTTCGTTGTGACTTTTCTTCCATGATTTCTACTTGTCCATATTTGGAGACCTTGGTGACAAGGAATGGTCCAGACCACCTTGACTTTAGCTTCCCTGGAAATAGCTTCAGCCTAGAGTTGTAGAGCAATACTTTTTGTCCTTCTTCAAATTTCCTTGGAGCTATGTTGCTGTCATGCTTCTTCTTTGCTCTTTCTTTGTAAATTTTGGCATTCTCATAAGCTTCAGCTCTGAATTCTTCCAACTCTTGGATTTGCAACATCCTTCTTTCTCCAGCAGCTTTGCTGTCCAAGTTCAAAAGTTTCAAGGCCCAGTATGCCTTGTGCTCCAACTCCAGTGGCAAATGGCAAGCTTTTCCATATACTAGTTGGAAAGGAGACATTCCAATTGGTGTTTTGAAAGCTGTCCTATATGCCCAAAGAGCATCATCCAGCTTAATCGACCAGTCCTTCCTTGAAGTTCCCACAGTCTTTTCCAGGATTCTTTTGAGTTCTCTGTTAGATATTTCGGCTTGCCCACTTGTCTGTGGATGGTATGGTGTGGCTACCTTGTGTTTGACTCCATATTTTAGAAGCAATGCCTCTAATGGTTTGTTGCAGAAGTGGCTTCCTCCATCACTGATGATTGCTCTTGGAACCCCAAAACGGCAAAAAATGTGTTTTCTGAGGAAGTTCATGACTACCTTATTATCATTGGTTGGGGTTGCTATTGCTTCAACCCATTTGGAGACATAGTCTACTGCCACAAGAATGTAATTATTTGAATATGAGGAGGGAAAAGGTCCCATGAAATCTATCCCCCATACATCAAACAATTCAAGTTCCAGAATGAATTGTTGTGGCATTTCATTTCTTCTTGGCAGGTTCCCCGCTTTCTGGCATTCATGGCAGTGCTTCACTAGTTCCTTTGCATCTTTGAATATAGTGGGCCAATAAAAACCACACTGCAATACCTTAGCTGCTGTTCTTTCTCCTGCAAAATGTCCTCCATAAGTGGAGCCATGGCAGTCCCATAAGACTTCCCTTCCTTCTTCCTCTGATATGCATCTTCTGAGTATGCCATCGGAACATTTTTTGAACAAGTATGGTTCGTCCCAGATGAAGTATTTGGCATCATTTACCAATTTCTTCCTTTGATGTTTGTTAAATTCCAACGGTAAACTCCCAGTGGCCTTGAAGTTTGCTATGTCTGCAAACCAGGGTGCTTTGTGAATTACCATGAGTTGTTCATCAGGAAAACACTCATTTATATGTGTGCTTTGTGCGCTTCCTTCTTCACATGGTATTCTTAATAAATGGTCTGCCACCTTGTTCTCTACACCCTTCTTGTCTTTGATTTCAATGTCAAATTCCTGCAACAAAAGAACCCATCTAATAAGTCTTGGTTTGGATTCTTGTTTAGCAAGTAAGTATTTTAAAGCTGAATGATCAGTGAAGACAATGACTTTAGATCCAATGAGATAGGATCTAAATTTGTCAAATGCAAAGACTATTGCCAAGAGTTCTTTTTCAGTGGTTGTGTAATTCCTTTGGTTATCATTCAAGACTTTACTGGCATAATAAATCACATGTACCAAATTGTCTTTCCTTTGTCCTAACACTGCCCCAATAGCAAGGTCTGATGCATCACACATCAGTTCAAAAGGTAAGTTCCAATCAGGTGGGGCAATGATAGGTGCAGAGGAAAGTTTTTGCTTCAAAAGTTCATAGGCTAGCATGCAATTTTTATCAAATACAAAGGGTGTATCAGAGACAAGCAAGTTACTCAAAGGTTTGGCTATTTTAGAAAAGTCTCTAATAAACCTTCTGTAAAAACCAGCGTGTCCCAAAAAACTCCTAACTGCCTTGACATTACTTGGTGGAGGTAGTTTTTCAATGAGTTCCACCTTAGCCCTGTCCACCTCAATGCCTCTATTAGAGATTTTGTGGCCAAGGACTATTCCTTCTGTGACCATGAAATGGCATTTTTCCCAGTTTAATACTAGGTTAGTCTCTTGGCACCTCTTAAGCACCAAGGCAAGGTGGTGTAGGCAGCTAGGAAAAGAATCTCCAAACACAGAAAAATCGTCCATGAAGACCTCAATAAATTTTTCAATCATGTCCGAAAAGATGGACAGCATGCATCTTTGGAAAGTGGCAGGTGCATTGCACAATCCAAAGGGCATGCGTCTATAAGCAAAAACTCCATATGGACAAACAAATGATGTTTTCTCTTGATCTCTAGGATCAACTACTATTTGGTTGTAGCCTGAATATCCATCCAGAAAGCAATAGTAAGCATGTCCGGCAAGCCTTTCAAGCATCTGATCCATGAATGGGAGTGGGAAATGATCTTTTCTGGTGGCTTCATTAAGCTTCCTGTAGTCTATGCACATCCTCCACCCAGTGACAGTTCTTGTGGGTATGAGTTCGTTCCTCTCATTTGGCACCACAGTTATGCCACCCTTCTTGGGAACTACATGGATGGGACTAACCCATGGGCTATCAGAAATGGGGTAGATTACCCCTGCCTGCCATAACTTCATGACCTCCTTTTGTACCACTTCTTTCATGACGGGGTTTAATCTTCTCTGAGCTTGGATGGAGGGTCTAGCATCCTCTTCTAACAAGATTTTATGCATGCATATTGATGAACTTATCCCCTTCAAATCAGCTAGGGTCCATCCAATGGCATCTTGATGAGTTTGTAGCACCTTAATCAATTCTTCTTCCTGTTCTTGACTCAGGGCAGAGCTAATGATAACAGGATAACTCTCATCACTACCCAAGTATGCATACTTGAGATTAGGGGGCAATGCTTTGAGCTCAGGTTTTGGTGCTTCCTTCTCTTCTTTCACTATCTCTGGCATGTTTGGCATGGTAGTTTCAGCAGCCTTGATGTCACTAACTTCTATGTCCTTGGTGAACTCCTCCTCTGCAACTTCCTTTGTTGTTTCCTCAAAGGTTTCTTGTACTGCAATGTCCACTACATCCACCCTCATGCATTCCCTTAGTGATTCTGATGGATAGCTCATTGCCGTGAATACATTAAACACCAATTTCTCATCATGTAGTCTAAGAGTGAGTTCACCCTTTTGTACATCTATGATGGCTCCAGCAGTAGCCAGGAAGGGTCTTCCCAGAATTATTGAAGCTTTGGCTTCTTCCTCCATATCTAACACCACAAAATCAGCAGGAAATATAAAATCTCCCACTTTCACCAACAAATCCTCAACTATCCCATGAGGGAATTTAAAAGTTCAATCTGCCAATTGGAGGGCCATTCTTGTTGGTTTGGCTTCTTCAATCTTCATTCTTCTCATCATTGTTAGAGACATCAAATTGATACTGGCCCCTAAGTCACACAAGGCCTTCTCCACCATGACTTCTCCTATAATGCAGGGGATTTGGAAACTGCCTGGGTCCTTCAATTTCTGAGGCAATTTGTGCTGAATGATGGCACTGCATTCTTCAGTTAACAACACAGTTTCCTCATTTCTCCAGCTTCTCTTCTTGGTCATCAATTCCTTTAAGAATTTTGCATATAGTGGCATTTGCTCTATTGCCTCAGCAAAGGGAATGTTGATTTGAAGCTTCTTGAAAATCTCTAAGAACCGGGAGAATTGGCCATCCTTTTCACTTTTCATCAAACGTTGAGGATAAGGTGCTTTAGGTGTATAAGGCTTCAGGACCTCTTTTTCTTTTTCTTTTGTTGCAGACGGTGTAAAAGATTGTCCTTGTTCTTTGTCTTTCACATTTTCCTTTGCTTCATCCTCTGTGGTTTCCTTTGAGATCTCCTTTAGATTCTTTCCACTTCTGAGGGTTATGGCCTTACATTCTTCCCTTGCAATAGCCTTGGCAGCATGAGAAGCGCTTGTCCCAGGGGTTTGCTTAGACAAATACACAATTTGATTTTCTAGCTTCTGGATGGCAGCTCCTTGGTTTTGCAGGTTAGAGTTTACTTCTTCCTTAAAAGCTTTCAATTCGGTTATGTCTTGACTCATGGTTGCAAGCATTCCTTCTATCCGGTTTAATTGATCTTGAAATTGTTGGTTCGGATTAGGTTGGGTAGGTTGATTATTTTGGCCATAATATGGTGGTTGTGAGTAAGTGTTTTGTGTGGCTTGGTATGATCTTTGGTTGGAGTTTTGGTATGTGGGATTGTTATGTTGGTTGTGGTTGTAAGGTTTGTGGTTTTGTGGTTGGGTTTGTTGGTTCCCCCACCCAAAGTTTGGGTGATTTTTCCATCCTGGGTTGTAAGTGTTGGAGTGTGGATCATATGATTGTCTTTGTTGGTTTCCCACATAGTTGGCCTCTTCCCAATCACCTCCTTCATTGCTTACTTCCTCTTGATCTTGTGTGTGTATTGCAGCCACTTGCTTTGTTTCTAATTGCCTGGTAAGCTCTGCTAGTTGCTTGGCAAACACTTTGTTTTGGGCTAGAATTGTATCAACATGGTTCAGCTCCATGACTCCCTTAGTGTTGTGCCTCTCTGATGCATAATAGTACTCATTCTCAGCCACTGTCTCAATCACTTCAATGGCTTCTTCCACAGTCTTTTTCCTGTTCAATGAACCTCCTGATGAATGGTCTACAGCCTTCCTTGATTCATAAGAGAGTCCATCATAGAAAATATGCAATTGCACCCAGTCATGGAACATGTCTGGTGGGCATTTCCTTGTCAAATCCTTGAATCTCTCCCATGCCTCGTAGAGAGTTTCACCATCTTGTTGTCTAAAAGTCTGAACCTCAGATCGAAGCCTATTGACCTTTTGTGGGGGGTAGAAACGTGCCAGAAACTTGCTTTCCACCTCATCCCATGTTGTTAGACTCCCCCTTGGGAATGATTCCAGCCACTTAGCTGCTTTGTCCCTAAGTGAAAATGGGAACAAAAGCAGTTTATAGGCATCTTCCTGGACTCCATTGGACTTCACAGTGTCACAAATTCTCAGGAATTTTGTGAGATGTTGGTTGGGATCTTCATTAGCACTCCCACCAAATGAGCAATGATTCTCCACAAGTGATATTAGCTGTGGTTTGAGCTCAAAATTGTTGGCCTGAATGGGTGGTTTCTGAATGCTGCTACCACAATTCCCAGAGGTTGGGTTTATGTATGAACTAAGAACCCTCCTCTCAGGAATGGCATTGTTTCCATCAGCTCTCTCATGGTTGTGAACTTCTCTATCCATGTTGAGATCTAGAGCTTCCTCAAAATTGTCCTCAGATTCTCCTTCAGATTCTTCTTCTCCCAGTACTCTCTTCCCTCTTGCTTCCCTTCTCAGTCTATGAAGGGTCCTCTCTGGTTCGGTATATGGAGGAGTCGATGTCTCTCCTCTCCTACCTGTCATACAAGAACACAGCACAGGCAACAAACAAGTGAAATACTCTTGGTTAATGGAAGAGTATGGTTAGAGCAATTGAGGAATTAATTCAAACAGTTAGTGAGTCAGTGAGTTAGTTGCTTGAATTTAAAGGCATAAAGAAAGAAAGCATGTAACAGAGTGCAGGAATTAGAATTCAACAAGTAACTTATACTGAATTAATCAAAACAAAAAAAAAATGCTCAATCTAGTTAACTTCCAATTGGAGAATTGTCAATCGAAAACCAATCCCCGGCAACGGCGCCATAAACTTGATGCGCATAAACTTGTTATGCTACGATTTAGGAAATTGCACGATCGGCAAAATTCCTTCCGGCAAGTGCACCGGTTATCGTCAAGTAAAAACTCACAATAGAGTGAGGTCGAATCCCACAAGGATTGGTTGAGTGAGCAATTCGGATTGAAAGTGTGTTCTAGTTGAGCGGAATCAAGATTTAGATGAGAATTGCGGAATGTAAAATTGGCGGGAAACGTAAATGACAAGAAATTGAAATGACAAGGAATTTAAATGGCGGAATCTTAAATTGCATGAATTAAAAAGCAGAAGCTAAATTGCTGAAAATTAAAAAGGAGTGGGGGTGATTGCATGAATTGAGTTGCAGAATGTAAAAGAAAGTGGAAATCAGAAATGGGGAATTCATTGGGTGTTAGGAGATATTGAGATCTCCGAATCAAAACATGTATATCCTTTCCTCAACCAATGCGTTCATTGAATTTTGCTTGGCAATCTTATATGATTGGATCCCAATCCCTTGGCTCACCAATTCTCTCTAAAAACAAACAAATTCCCAATCCCTTGGTTTAAATGTTCATAAGAAGAGATGATGCTCGATCACTGATTATACCACACAGTTTCATGAACCACAATTTGGTAGGATTACATGTCACAATATCCATCCAAACCCCAATCCAATTCACTGTGAGAAAGCTTCTCTAGCATGAATCCTCCATTCCTTTCCCAAGGTTCCGAAGGATTCCAATTATGGGTAGTTTCTTTCCCAAGACAACTACCCAATGGAATCAGAACGAGAAGCTTTCTAACAAAATTCAAGAGAAAAGATTGAAGAAGAAGATAAACTATTATTGATTCATTGAATTACAATAGAGCTCCCTAACCCAATGAAAGGGGTTTAGTGAGTCATAGCTCTTAATTCAACTACAAAAATATGAAAACTAGCTAAAAATGAAAAGTTCCGTGCTACTTCTAACTTAAATTCTATCCTATTTATACACTTTCTATATTGAGCTTCTGTTGTGCTTCTTGGGCTTTGAGGCCTCTCCCTGCTTTCCTTTTGCCTTGGGTTTATGATCCATAATCTTGATGAGGTTGCTGATCCAAATTCTGTAACATTCATTGAGCCAACTTAGTGATAATCAAATAATGACACATGACTCAATAAATTGAAATTTCAAACTCATCAATCCTTCAGGCCCAATCCCATAAACCATGATATTCAATTGGGTTTCATACCAGAGTAAGTTTAAGTTAATGTTTGTGCTCAAAGACTAACTTAAACCGCAATATTTTTGGCCCAGAAACCTTTTCCAAGAGTGGCGTTTAAGTTGCAGTTTAAGCTTAAACTGCAGCTTAAACGCCAGACACTTCCAGTGAGGCTTTTTGTAGAAGCACGTTTAAGCTTCAGTTTAAGGTTAAACTGAAGCTTAAACGTGGAAATGGAAGAAGGCAGCCCTGGAGAGTCATGTAGTCGAACACGTTTAAGCTTCAGTTTAAGGTTAAACTGAAGCTTAAACATGGATATAGGAAGGGCAGCCCTGGAGGTCGAACACGTTTAACCTCCAGTTTAAGGTTAAACTGGAGGTTAAACGTGGAAGCTTAGAATGGTAGCCCTGGAGGTGTCGAACACGTTTAAGCTCCAGTTTGATGTCAAACTGGAGCTTAAACGTGGAAATGGAGAAAGCAACCCTGGAGGAAAGTTCTTGGTCGAACACGTTTAAGCTCCAGTTTGAGGTCAAACTGGAGCTTAAACGTGGAAATGGCTCCCTGGTGCACTTCCCATTTCTGGCGTTTAACCTCCAGTTTAAGGTTAAACTGGAGGTTAAACGTGGAACTCCTTCCTGAGTGGCATCATCATTCTGGCGTTTAACCTCCAGTTTGAGGTCAAACTGGAGGTTAAACGTGGAATGCTTCTTTGGTGAGACTTTTCATTCTGGCGTTTAACCTCCAGTTTAAGGTTAAACTGGAGGTTAAACTTCAATTCCAGCATTTCTTAGCCTTCATGATTCTGGCGTTTAAGCTCCAGTTTAGGCTTAAACTGGAACTTAAACTCCACATGTGATATTCAAGCTTCCTTTATTGATTTTGTTGCTTCCTTGCTTAGCCTCTTCTTCCCTGAAATCATCCAAACAATTGCATCAAAGTCTTGCAAAAATTCATGAGAAATCTTCCATTCATAGCATTCAAGTAATATAACTAAAACTCATGGAATTTGCATAAAAATCATACTGTTTGGATGGCTCATTGCTTTGTTCTTCATCTAACCATTTTTGGTTACTTTAAGCTCAAGAAAATGCATAAAACAACTAAAACTAACAGAAAAATGCTAGTGAAACTAGCCTAAGATGCCTTGGCATCATTGGACATGTTAGAAAACTCAGTGAGGACTTCTTTGATCGATTCTGCCACCTTGGACAGCTCGGCTGGGCGACTCTCAGGATCACTGTCAGAAGGTATTGATCGTTTCCCTTTGGTTCCTTTCATTGTACCTGAAACTCCTCCTCCCTTAATTGATGAAACTTTGTTCTCAACCTCTTCATTAGTTAGACCAACATTAAAGTACTCAAAGATGCAGCTAAGAAATATGCCATAGGGAAGGTTAGCCTTTTTAGTGCTTCTAACACAATCCCACATATGCCTAACCAAGAGATATGCAAAGGAAATAGGAGATGAAGTAATAATAGCAAAAAGCACAAGAGAATCAGAAACGGTTACTCTATTGTGTGAGCCACTCTGTGGAGTTAGAATGTGAGTAATGATTTTGTGCAGCAAAGCTCTTTCTGGACCAAGGGATTTGTTTGCGAAGCAATTTAATAGGTGACTCCGACTTGGGAATCCCATTTTTCTGACTTATAAGCTGCTGGTCCTTCATCAACGTACCACAGGGCAGCACTTATTGTTTCTCTGCTCAGAGTCAAATAAACTTTCTTTACATATGAATGGATAGCACCGTCGATCAGCCTCATGTTTGCATAAAACTCTCGAACCAAGGCTGGGTATACTGGTTTCTGGATTTTGAACAGGGGAGTCCACTTTATATTCTCAAAAAGAGTGGTAAAGTTGATCCCTTTGGCAGCCAGAGAATCCAGATTCACCAAGTATGATGCACATAGATGACGTTTCTTCAACACGTCTTTGTGGAACTCATAGGACGCACAAGAATTAAACCTCCCTAGATCAAAATGAGAATGGTTTTTCTTGTACTTGTTCTTGAAATCCAAGGATTCCAGATTCGAGGGCTCCCTAGTATCACGTAACACGTAACCTTTTGCCTTGTGAGAACTGCGGCCAAGGGTTGCTTTCTTTGGTGGAGACTGAGGTAAGGACGTATGAGACTCATCTTCCTTTTCAACCACGGGTTCCTTCTTTTTTCTTGATGAAGTCTTATTAGCAATGACCTTTCTGTGCATGGTGTCAGTAGATTGAGTGGTAGGAGATGAAGAGGATGTAGAATGAATGTGTATATGAGTATGGGTTTGAGGGGTGGAAGATTTTTTGGAGAGAAAAATTCCTTCACTTTTCCTTGGAGCAGTTTTTTTTCATGATATTAAAAAATGGAGAAGTGGAGAGGGGAAGGTGAAGAGAGGCCGAAGAGTGTGGTGAGAGGAGGGAGGTTAGGGAAGCATTTAATGTTGAGTGGAGAGAAAACTGGGGGAGTTAATACCCATTAATGAGCGCGGTTATTAACCAAGGAAGGGTTTAAAAATAAACTGAAACGTTAGCTCCTAGAATCAAGGGATGAGGGAAGGAAAAATATTTGATTTGACAATAACCTCTTTCAACAAGATTTGATATGACAACTTCCTAAAAAGATGATTTAAAAAATTAAGGAACTCAAAACGGGTCAAAGTAAGGTCAAAACGATTTGGTGGGGCCCAAGATAATTAATGTCAGCGCAGTCTCCCCCTGTATCATGGCCCATTCAACACATCCTGAAATTTGTCTCCTGCTTTCCTATGAGACAAAACCAAACAGAATCAAAAAGTTCACAAATTTTCAACAGAACTTAATTCTATTATTCCCAAACTGTTTCTTAAAGTGCAGAATCTGTCTTCACATAGAGGTTTTGTAAAAATGTCAGCAAGTTGGTCTTCAGATTTTACAAATTGAATATCAATAGTACCCTTTTTCACATGTTCTCTAATAAAATGATATTTGATTTCAATGTGCTTCGTTCTTTAGTGCAGAATAAGGTTCTCAGAAATGTTTATAGCACTCATATTATCACAAAATAAGGGTATACTATTGATTTTTAATTTGTAATCTTCCAACTGAGTTTTTAACCAAATTAATTGTGAGCAACATGCAGATGCAGAAATATATTTAGCTTCGGCTATGGATAGAGCCATTGTGGCTTTTTTTTGCTTGACCACATGTTGAGTGAGCTTCCAAGGAAGCAACACATGCCAGATGTACTCCTTCTATCCACCCTATCTCCCGCATAATCTGCGTCACAAAACCCCACTGCACAAAAATCATCAGATTTTGGATACCATAAGCCATAATCACTAGTTCCTTTAATGTATCTAATGATGCGTTTAACGGCCAAAAGATGTGATTCTTTTGGGTGAGATTGAAATCTTGAACATACACCCACACTTTGAACAATATCCGGTCTAGAGGAGGTAAGGTACATGAGAGATCCTATCATTCCTCTATACCGTATTTCATCCACATCTTTGCCATCATCATCCTTTTCAAGTTTAGTGTTTGGATGAATTGGTGTTCCCATTGGTTTGGAATTTTCTAGGCCAAATTCCTTGATTAGTTCTTTTGCATACTTTCCTTGGTGAATGAAAGTGCCACTAGGAGTTTGTTTAATTTGGAGGCCAATAAAGAATGTTAGCTCTCCCATTAAACTCATTTCAAACTCACTAGTCATGAGTTTTCCAAACTCTTCACACAAAGATTCATTGGCTGATCCAAACACAATATCATCCACATAAACTTGAACTAGGAGAATATCATCATTAGATGCTTTAATAAATAAAGTAGTGTCGGTGGTACCCCTTTGAAATTGATTTTCCAACAAGAAGGCACTAAGCCTTTCATACCAAGCCCTTGGAGCTTGTCTAAGGCCATAAAGAGCCTTTGAGAGTTTGAAAACATGGTTTGGAAATTTTTTATCTTCAAAATTAGGGAGTTGTGCCACAAATACTTCTCTATCAATAAAGCCATTAAGGAAAACACATTTGACATCCATTTGAAACATTTTAAAACCCTTATGGGCAGCATAGGCAAAAAGCAACCTAATTGCTTCCATTCTTGCCACCGGAGCAAAAGACTCATCAAAATCTATACCCTCTTCTTGATTGTAACCTTGGGCCACTAATCTAGCCTTGTTACGAACAACTTTTCCATCTTCACCTAATTTATTTTTGAAAACCCACTTAGTACCCGTTACCTTCTTACCATCCGGATGAGGTACTAGTGTCCAAACCTCATTCTTGTCAAATTGAGCAAGCTCTTCTTGCATGGCTTTGACCCATGATGGATCTTCAAGAGCTTGCTTTACATTGTTGGGCTCCATTTGTGACAAGAGGGCAAAATTGCTTAGTTCGGATTGCTTTTTGGTTGAGGATCTTGTTGTTACACCTTGAGAGGGATCACCAATGATAAAGTCATGAGGATAACCTCTCATGGACTTCCATTCTCTTGGCTTTCTGAGTGGTGTTGAGTTTTGGTGAGCTTCTGTGGGTTGTTCTATTCCAGATTCTCTTGCTGGCTCAGGAGACAAAATGGAAATATCTCCTCCATTCTGACGAGACAAAACTGGACGGACAGATTCTTCACTTTGAGCAAACTTGGGATTTTCTTCACTGGTTTTCTTGTTGACAGCATCTTCACAATCTGTATCATCTTCTATCACAGCATTGGGAATTGAATTAGAATCACAAAAAGATACATGTATGGATTCCTCTATGGTCCTATGTTCTTTGAGGTAAATTCTATAGGCCTTGCTAGTGGTGAGTATCCAACAAACATCCCCTCATAGGATTTTGGATCAAATTTACCAAGGTTTTCTTTGTTGTTAAGTACAAAGCATTTTCATCAAAAAACATGGAAATACTTAAGATTTGGAGGGATTCCTTTCCATAGCTCATAAGGAGTTTTTTTCAACCCTTTTCTAATAATGGTCCTATTCAAAATGTAACAAGCTGTATTTACAGCTTCAGCCCATAGAAATTTTGGAATCTCATTCTCACATAGCATGGCCCTAGTCATTTCTTGAAGGCTTCTATTCCTTCTCTCAATCACCCCATTTTGTTGAGGGGTTCTAGGGCATGAAAAGTTATGAGCAATTCCAAAATCATCACAGAATTTTTCAAAGTCTTGGTTTTCAAATTCTTTTCCATGATCACTTCTCAAGTGGGCAATCTTTAAATCTTTTTCATTTTGAATTCTTCTGCAAAGGGTTGAAAAAACATGAAAAGCATCATTTTTATGAGCAAGAAAAAGTACCCAACCGAATCTAGAGTAATCATCCACCACTACTAGACCATAGTGTTTACCTCTTAAACTTTGAGTTCTTGTTGGACCAAAAAGATCAATGTGTAACATCTCTAATGGCCTTTTGGTTGAAATTCCATCTTTTGGTTTAAAAGAGGATTTTACTTGTTTTCCTAATTGGCAAGCATCACAAGTAAGATCCTTATCAAATTTGATATTTGGAATTCCTCTAACCAAATTTTTCTTGATTAGCTTAGAAATTTGGTACATGCTAGCATGACCCAATTTTCTATGCCATAGCCATTTTTCAGATTCAAGAGAAGTGAAGCATGTTACTCTTTGATCTTTTAAGTCTTCAAGAGTTAATCCATACACATTATTGCACATTTTAGCCTCAAACAAAATATCCCCAAATTTTTCACATGCAACTAAGCACACAAACTTTCTAAAAATAACTTCATATCCTAGATCACACAATTGGCTTACACTTAGTAAATTGTATTTCAAACCATCAACAAGAAGAATATCATTTATACAAGATGAGAAACTTTTACCAACTTTTCCAATGGCCACTATTTTTCCTTTACCATCATTGAAAGTGAAAAACCTTCCATTATACTCATCAAGCTTTATGAAGAAGGTTGTCTTTCCGGTCATATGCCTAGAGCATCCGCTGTCCATGTACCACATATTGTCCTTCCGCTTGGATGCTAGGCATACCTACAAAATGAGCTCAAGTGACCTTAGGTATCCAAATCTTCTTGGATCCTTTCACGTCAAACCATCTCCTATGTCCCAATCCATTATAATCAAAAACAACTTTGTAAACTTTGTCACCGATCATTCTTTCACCAAAGAAACATTGAATGGGAAAGTGGCCATTTCGGTTACAAAGTCTACAAAATCTTGGAGTTGCTATTTTGTTAAAGTAGGTTGGGTTTTGAAACCTTGTATCATTAGAGGATGAAGCCATGTTTTCGAAAGAAGGTTTCTCAACAGATTTGAAATTTTTGTGAAACCCCAAACCAGCTTTATCATAAAGAGGTTTTTGACTAGCCAAGATTTGATTTAGATTTTCAGAACTATGAGTGAGCTTGGCTAAGTCTTCTTTAAGTCTTTTGACCTCTTTAAGCAACTCTTTATTTTTTTGAATAATTTACATATACAATAACAGAATGATCACTTTCACAGCTCTTAAGTTGGGCTCTTAACTGCTTGTTTTCTTCAACAAGCTCAACAACAGTTTCAGCCTCCCTTAACTTTTCTTTGAGAAAATCATTTTCTAATTTAAGAATGGTGATTTGTTGTTCGAGATCTTGGTTATCAAGTAAGAAGCATCTAATTTTTTCAGAAAGGTGGTCTATCATAAGATGAAGAGCTTCAGTATTAGGGTTATGAATGACTACCTGTTCAACATGGTCTGCCATAAGACATGGTTGAGACTAGGTTTTGGACTCTTCAGCATCTTATGAATCGTTTTCCAGGTTCTCCTAAGAGGCCATCAGACCTTTCTTCTTTCCCTTCTTTGGCTTCTCTTCCTTCTTCAACTTAGGGCAATCGGACTTGAAATTCCCAGTCTCTTTGCAGTTGTAACATGTCACCTTGCTGAAATCTTTCTTTTGTTTTCTTGAGCTGCTTCCCTTGCTTCTTTCCTTGAGTTTCACCATTTTCCTAAATTTTTTGGCAAACAACACATTCATTTTCAGAGGAATTATCACTGGATTCATCATCCAGGGGGTTAGTAACAGATGTAAAGGCAATTCCTTTCTTTTTTGAATCCTTTTTCAAATAAGTGTTTTCGAAAGCAAGTAAGTTTCCTCTCAAGTCATCGTATGTCATGGAATCTAAACCACTACTCTCAGATATGATTAATGCTTTTGTTTTCCACTCTTTAGTAAGACATCTTAGAACTTTCCTCACAAGCAAAGAATCAGGATACGTAATTCCCATAGCATCCAAGCCAACAATGATAATGTTGAATCTTTCAAACATTTCATCTATTGATTCTCCTTCCTTCATTGAGAACATTTCATATTCTCTGTTCAGCATGTCTATCCTGGTCTTCTTCACTATGGTGGTTCCCTCATGAGTGATTTGAAGTTTTCCCAGATTTCCGTTGCCGTTGTGCATCGTGATACCCGTCGGTATTCCTCGAAGCTGATAGCACAGTTGAGCAGGTTGACAGCCTTGGCATTGAGCTCCACCTTCTTTCTGTCTTCTTCGGTCCAGCTTGCTTCGGGTTTAAGAGAGCTCACTCCTTCAACACTTGTGGTGGTTGGAAATTGAGGACCCTCCAAGATAATCTTCCAGAGTCTGTAGTCCACTGCTTGCACAAAGATCTTCATTCTCTCCTTCCAATAGGTATAGTTTTTCCCATTGAAAAGAGGAGGTCTGTTGCTTGAATGTCCTTCTGTCAGGTTGTAAGACACCAGGTTTGAGCCACTGTTTTCTGCCATCTGGATCTTTTCTCCAAGCTGTAAAGCTTTATCTCTTTGAGACCAAGCTCTGATACCAATTGATGGTTTATCAGTAGCTAAGAGAAGGGAGGGTTGAATCTTAGACCCTTTTCACTTAGTAACTCTTGCTGTCCTTTAGAACACTTGAGGAGAAATTTCTTGTTTTTTGTCTCATGCCTAGTCAAGAGACTTTTTCGTTTTGTCTCGTGACCAGTCAGGAGATGATTTTCAGTTTTGTCTCCTATGCAGCAGAAACAGAAATGGAGTAGAAGAAAGAGAGAATTACACCAAGATATATCCTGGTTCAGCTGCTAAGTGCAGTGTAGCCTACATCCAGTCTCCATCACAACAATGATGGAATTTCACTATAATCATCTTTGATTACAAACACCAATTACCCCTAGGAACTACCCTTCCTATCCGGGACAAGTCCAAAATCTAACCCCAATCCTAAACTTGACTTGGTCACCTACCAAGCTTTCAACTGCTAAGTGCTAACTCAACTTGCAAGAGGATTCCCATAGAATCATGAAACACAACACAGATGTACAAAGGACCTCTAAGGACATCTATGGCTTTTTCTTTTAATTTTGCACTCTCTGCCTTTTTTTGCTCTATGGCTTTTTCTTACAAACTTCACTGTTTGCCTTTTTCCATGAAACTCAAGATAGACAAAATTAAACAGAAAATTACAAAACAGAAAACATTGAAGGAGAAGAATTTCTGTTAGCTTAGGTAGCTATGAGAACCCTGTGCTTTGCACTCTCACTCCTTGCTTCAAGCCTTGGCTGTTCTCCCTTATTTATAAAAAGGGAAGCCTCCACGGTTGAAACTGTTGAACCAAGCTAAACTTCTTCTTCTTCAAGCAAACCAGTTCGGCTAGAGAGAGAGGAGAGATAACCGAATGTAAAACCCAACATGCAATTATCTCTGTGTCTTCCCTTTACACCAAGCTTCACCAATCCGAGCCATCCATCTTGACTTGCACTCCAAGAAGGATCCCTAGCCCTTGATGCACTTTTGATGCATGACAGCTCCTCCTGCTCCACTTTTGCTTCCTCCTTCATATAGCCTCTTTAGCTATCTTCTGTGATGGGTGAACACAAAGCAGAGATGAGCCATGCCTTTGAGATCTTCTTCCTCTGACCGAGATCATCTTCGTCCATTTTTGGTATGGAGAGCATGAGCTTACTTCACCAAATCTTACCTCTTTTGGTGAAGATCTCAACCACAGCATACTTTTTGTTTTCTTTTTCTTGCTATCATTACAATGGTCTTACAACACACTCTTTCTTCTTTCTGGTAGCTTGTATTAGCTTTCATTTTTGTGAAGTGACCACCGAAAATGAAGAGAGAGTAGAGAGATAAGAGAGAGAAAAACAAAGCTATGGGAGTAATGAATATTATCAAAAGAAATCAATTAAGATCAACTCCCTATGCTTATTATATGGTAGCGTTTAAGCTACACTAATGCCATCAAATCACTTTAACATTTCTCTTTCATGTTTCCAATGTCTGTATTAACTTCAATTAATAAAATTTAAATTCCATCAAAAGATGAAAGTGGAACCCATTGAAAGCATGCAACATTGGTGATGAGCAGATAATTTATACGCTTTTTGGCATTGTTTTCAGTATATTTTTAGTATATTTTAGTTAGTTTTTATTATATTTTTATTAGTTTTTAAATAAAAATCATATTTCTGGACTTTACTATGAGTTTGTGTATTTTTCTATAATTTTAGGTATTTTCTGGCTGAAATTGAGGGACCTGAGCAAAAATTTGATTCAGAGGCTGAAAAAGGACTGCAGATGCTGTTGGATTCTTACCTCCCTGCACTCGAAGTGGATTTTCTGGAGCTCAGAAGCCCAATTGGCGCGTTCTCAATTGCGTTCAAAAGTAGACATCTTGGGCTTTCCAGCAATATATAATAGTCCATACTTTGCTTGAGATTTGATGGCCCAAATCGGCGTCAAAACGCCCGTCAGAGACCCTTTTCTGGCGTTAAATGCCAGAACTGGCAGAAAAGCTGGCGTTTAACTCCAAGAGAAGCCTATGCACGTGGAAGCTTCAATGCTCAGCCCAAGCACATACCAAGTGGGCCCGAAAGTGGATTTCTGCATCATTTACTCATTTCTGTAAACCCTAGGCTATTAGTTCTCTATAAATAGGACCTTTTACTATTGTATTTGAGATCTTTGATTAGTCTTATGCTATCTTAGACCTTTATGGGGGCTGGCCTCACGGCCATGCCTAGACCTTCATTACTTATGTATTTTCAACAGTGGAGTTTTTGCACGCCATAGATTAAGGTGTGGAGCTCTGCTGTTCCTCATGAATTAATGCAAAGTACTACTGTTTTTCTATTCAATTCATGCTTATTCTTATTCTAAGATATTCATTCACACCCAAGAACATGATGAATGTGATGATCAAGTGACACTCATCACCTTCTCACCTTATGAATGCGTGCCTGACAAACACTTCCGTTCTACATGAAAACAAGCTTGAATGTATATCTCTTAGATATCTAATACAGGGGACTGAGTCCGAGATATTAGAGTCTTCGTGGTATAAGCTAGACTCCATGGGCAGCATTCTTGAGATTCGAAAAGTCTAAACTTTGTCTGTGGTATTCCGAGTAGGATCTGGGATGGGATGACTGTGACGAGCTTCAAACTCACGAGTGTTGGGCGTAGTGACAGACGCAAAAAGATCAATGGATCCTATTCTGACATGAGTGGAAACTGACAGATGATTAGCCGTGCGATGACAGCACATTTTGGACCATTTTCACTGAGAGGACGGACGGTAGCCATTGACAACGGTGATCCCCAACATACAGCTTGTCATGGAAAGGAGTATGAATGATTGGATGAAGGCAATAGGAAAGCAGAGGTTCAGAAAGAACAAAGCATCTCCATACGGTTATCTGAAATTCCTACCAATGAATTGCATAAGTATCTCTATCCTATTTTATGTCTTATTTATCTTTTAATTATCAATTCTCCATAACCATTTGAATCCGCCTGACTGAGATTTACAAGATGACCATAGCTTGCTTCAAGCTGACAATCTCTGTGGGATCGACCCTTACTCACGTAAGGTATTACTTGGACGACCCAATGCACTTGCTGGTTAGTTGCATCGGAGTTGTGAATAAAAGTGTGAGATCACGATTGCGCGTACCAAGTTTGTAGCGCCATTATCAGAGATCACAATTTCGTGCACCAAGTTTTTGGCGTCGTTGCCGGGGATTGTTCGAGTTTGGACAACTGACGGTTCATCTTGTTGCTCAGATTAGGTAATTTTATTTTACTTTTAAGCTTTTTATCCTTTTCATTTTCGGAAAAAAAAATTTCTATTCTGTTCTTCAGAATTTTTAAGAATGAATTCTAGAGTTTCATGATGATCTGTTGAAGTCTGGCTGGCTGTAAAGCCATGTCTAATCTTTTGGACCGAGGTTTCAACTTATCATCACAAGAGCTTGTTGATTTCTATCAATCTTGCTGTTGAATGTAATGATCTGCTAAAGCTTGGCTGGCCATTGGCCATGTCTAGTGTTTTGGGCCGAAGCTTCTACTGAAAGCTTGGCTGGCTAGTAAGCCATGTCTAATTCCTGGACCGGAGTTTTAGACTAACATTGCATGATTCTTGGAATTCTCATTAAGAATTTTGAATTCATTATTTTCTTTTCCTCAAATAATTTTCGAAAAAAAATAATACAAAAAAATTTATAAAATCATAAAAATACAAAATTAATTGGTGTTTCTTGTTTAATTCTAGTGTCAATTTTTAAGTTTGGTGTCCTGCATGTTTTATTTAATTCCTTGCATTTTTTGAATATATGAATTATGTTCTTCATTAATCTTCAAGTTTTTCTTGATGATTTCCTTGCTCTGATATTTAAATTCTCTTGTTTTGTGTCTTTTGTTGTTTCTCATATGCATTATCAGTTTGTTAGTGTCTCTAGTATAAAAATTTCTAAGTTTGGTATCTTGCATGCATTGTTTATTTGATCTTAGTTTTCCATGATTAGTTTCATTTTATTGTTTCTCATCATAAAAAGAATTCAAAAAAAATTTTCAAAATAATATTTTTTCAAGTCAATAATACAGAGAATTGAAGATTCAAAATATGCAGCAGAGAAATTACAGAGAAAAAGTTGGGCGTTCAAAACCCCAGTGAGGAAGGAAATCTGGCGTTTAAACGCCAGCCAGGGTACCTGACTGGGCGTTAAACGCCCAAAAAGGTACCATTCTGGGGGTTTAACGCCAGGATGGCACAGGAAGGGAGATTTTATTTTTCAAATCAAACCTTTTTCAAATCATATCTTTTCAATCATATCTTTTTCAAAAATCAAACCTTTTCCATTTTTCTCTCACCATTTTCGAAAATCCTTACTAACAATTAATGATTTGATTCAAAAAAATTTCAAGTTTGTTACTTTCTTGTTAAGAAAGGTTCAATATTTGAATTTTAGAATCATATCTTTTAAATTTCTTGTTAGCCAAGTCATTAATTTTAAAAAATCAAATCTTTTTAAATTATTTTTCAATCATATCTTCTCAATCACATCTTTTTCAAAATAATTTTCAATCATATCTTTTTTATAGCTAATTTCAAAATCTTTTTTTTAAAAAAAATCACTTAACTACTTTCTCAATTTTAATTTTCGAAAACCATAAACTACTTTTTCAAAATTCCTTTTAATTATTTCAAAATCTTTTTAACTTATTTTCAAAAATTCTTTCCTCCCCTCTCACCTCATTCTATTTAAGGACTAACACTCCTCCTCTATCAGCAATTCAGACTCTCTCTCTATAAGTTCGAATTTTCATCTCTACCTCCTCCTTCTATTCTTCTTTTCCTCTGACACCTCAAGGAATCTTTATACTGTGATATAGAGGATTCCATACTTTCTTGTTCTCTTCGCTTTCATATGAGCAGGAGCAAAGACAAAGGCATTCTTGTTGAAGCTGATCCTGAACCTGAAAGGACCTTGAAGAGAAAGCTAAGGGAAGCTAAAGCACAACTCTCTGGAGAGGACCTAACAGAAACTTTTGAAAAAGGAGAAGACATGGCAGCCGAAAATAACAACAATCCCAACAATGCAAGGAAGATGCTTGGTGACTTTACTGCACCTACTCCCGACTTTTATGGGAGAAGCATCTCTATTCCTGCCATTGGAGTAAACAACTTTGAGCTTAAGCCTCAATTAGTTTCTCTGATGCAACAGAATTGCAAGTTTCATGAACTTCCATTGGAAGATCCTCATCAGTTTTTGGCTGAATTTTTGCAAATCTATGACACTGTCAAGACCAATGGGGTTGACCCCGAGGTCTACAGACTTATGCTCTTCCCTTTTGCTGTAAGAGACAGAGCTAGGACATGGTTGGACTCACAACCTAAAGAAAGCCTGAACTCTTGGGAAAAGCTAGTCAATGCCTTCTTGGCAAAGTTCTTTCCACCTCAAAAATTGAGTAAGCTTAGAGTGGAAGTCCAGACCTTCAGACAGAAGGAAGGCGAATCCCTCTATGAAGCTTGGGAAAGATACAAGTAATTGATCAGAAGGTGTTCTTCTGGCATGCTTTTAAAATGGAGCATCATATGCATATTCTATGATGGTCTATCTGAACTATCCAAGATGTCATTGGACAACTCTGCAGGTGGTTCTCTTCATCTGAAGAAGATGCCTGAAGAAGCCCAGGAACTCATTGAAATGGTTGCAAATAACCAATTCATGTATACTTCTAAAAGGAATCCTGTGAATAATGGGACAACTCAGAAGAAAGGAGTTCTTGAGATTAACATTCTGAATGCCATATTAGCTCAGAACAAAATATTGACTCAGCAAGTCAATATGATTTCTCAGAGTCTGTCTGGCATGCAAGCAGCAACAGGCAGTACTAAAAAAGCTTCCTCTGAAGAAGAAGACTACGATTCTGAGAACCCTTTAATGGAAGAGGTGAATTACATGGGAGAACCCTATGGAAACACCTATAATCCTTCATGGAGAAATCATCCAAATCTCTCATGGAAGGACCAACAGAAGCCTCAACAAGGCTTCAACAACAATAATGGTAGAAGAAATAGGTTTGGCAATATCAAACCTTTTCCATCATCTTCTCAGCAACAGACAGAGAACTCTGAGCAGAATAGTTCTGGCTTAGCAACCATAGTCTTTGATCTATCCAAGCCCACACTAAGTTTCATGAATGAAACAAGATCCTCCATTAGAAATCTGGAGGCACAAATGGGTCAGCTGAGCAAGAGAATTACTGAAACTCCTCCTAGTACTCTCCCAAGCAATACAGAAGAGAACCCAAAAAGAGAGTGCAAGGCTATAACCATGACCAACATGGCCGAACCTGGAGAGAGTGAGGAGGACGTGAGTCCCAGTGAGAAAAGCCTCATGGGACATCCTCTGGGCAGAAAGGAGTTCCCCTTTGAGGAACCATGGGAATCTGAGACTCATACAGAGACCATAGAGATTCCATTGAACCTACTTCTGCCATTCATAAGCTTTGATGAGTATTCTTCCTCTGAAGAAGATGAAGATGTTACTAAAGAGCAAGTTGCTAAGTACCTTGGAACAATCATAAAGCTGAATGCCAAGTTATTTGGTAATGAGACTTGGGAGGATGAACCCACATTGCTCATCAAGGAACTAAATGATCTGGCTCAACTAAAATTACCTCAGAAGAGACAGGATCCTGGAGAGTTCTCAATACCTTGTACCATAGCACCATGACCTTTGAGAAGGCTCTGTGTGACCTGGGGTCAAGTATAAACCTCATGCCACTCTCTATAATGGAGAAACTGGGGACCCTTAAGGTACAAGCTGCAAGAATCTCACCGGAGATGGCAGACAATTCAAGGAAACAGGCTTATGGATTTGTAGAGGATATTTTGGTGAAGGTTGAAGGCCTTTACATCCCTGCTGACTTCATAATCCTGGACACTGGGAAGAATAAGGATGAATCCATCATCCTTGGCAGACCCTTCCTAGCCACAGCAAAAGCTATGATTGATGTTGACAGAGGAGAGCTGGTCCTTCAAGTGAATAAGGACTACCTTGTGTTTAAGGCTCAATGATCTCCTTCTGTACGCATGGAGAATAAGCATGAAAGGCTTTTCTCACTACAGAGTCAAACAGAGCCCCCACATTCAAACTCTAAGTTTGGTGTTGGGAGGCCAACACTAAGCTCTGAATCTCTGTGAGGCTCTCTAAGAGCCCACTGTCAAGCTATTGACATTAAAGAAGCGCTTGTTGGGAGGCAACCCAATGTTATTTAACTATATTTATCTATTTTTCATTATTATTTTATGTTTTCTTTAGGTTAATGATCATGTGGAGTCACAAAAACAACTGAAAAAGTAAAAAACAGAATGAAAAACAGCATTAAAAATAGCACACCCTAGAGGAGGAGCTTACTGGCGTTTAAACGCCAGTAAGGGTAGCAGAACACCATTCTGGGCGTTTAACGCCAGAAAAGGAAGAAAAGTTGGCGTTTAACGCCTGAAAGGGAAGAAAAGCTGGCATTAAACGCCAGAAATGGGCAGCAACCTGGCGTTTAACACCAGGATTGGCACAGGAAGGGGCGTTTACATGCCAACATGGTGCAGGGATGAGAATTCCTTGACACCTCAGGATCTGTGGACCCCACAGGATCCCTGATGAGCGGATAATTTATACGCTTTTTGGCATTATTTTTAGTATGTTTTTAGTATGATCTAGTTATTTTTTGGGATGTTTTTATTAGTTTTTATGTTAAATTCACATTTCTAGACTTTACTATGAGTTTGTGTGTTTTTCTGTGATTTCAGGTATTTTCTGGCTGAAATTGAGGGACTTGAGCAAAAATCAGATTCAGAGATTGAAGAAGGACTGCTTATGCTGTTGGATTCTGACCTCCCTGCACTCAAAGTGGATTTTCTGGAGCTACAAAACTCAAAATGGCACGCTTCCAATTGCGTTGGAAAGTAGACATCTAGGGCTTTCCAGCAATATATAATAGTTCATACTTTGGCCGAGTTTAAATGACGAAAAAGGGCGTTGAACGCCAGTTCTACGCTGCAGTCTGGAGTTAAACGCCAGAAACACGTCACGAACCAGAGTTGAACGCCAAAAACATGTTACAACTTGGCGTTCAACTCCAAAAGAAGCCTCTGCACGTGGAAAGCTAAAGCTCAGCCCAAGCACACACCAAGTGGGCCCCGGAAGTGGATTTATGCATCAATTACTTACTTCTATAAACCCTAGTAGCTAGTTTAGTATAAATAGGACTTCTTACTATTGTATTAGACATCCTGGATTGTATTTTTGATCCTGTGATCACGTTTTGGGGGCTGGCCTCTTGGCCATGCCTGAACCTTCATCACTTATATATTTTCAACGGTAGAGTTTCTACACTCCATAGATTAAGGTGTGGAGCTCTGCTGTTCCTCATGAATTAATACAAAGTACTACTGTTTCTCTATTCAATTCAACTTATTCCGCTTCTAAGATATTCATTTGCACTTCAATATGAATGTGATGAACGTGACAATCATCATCATTCCTCTACGAACGCGTGCCTGACAACCACTTCCGTTCCACCTTAGATTGAATGAATATCTCTTGGATCTCTTAATCAGAATCTTCGTGGTATAAGCTAGATTGATGGCGGCATTCATGAGAGTCCGGAAAGTCTAAACCTTGTCTGTGGTATTCCGAGTAGGATTCTGGGATTGAATGACTGTGATGAACTTCAAACTCGCGAGTGCTGGGCGTAGTGACAGACACAAAAGGAGGGTGAATCCTATTCCAGTATGATCGAGAACCTCAGATGATTAGCCGTGCCGTGACAGAGCATTTGGACCATTTTCACAAGAGGATGGGATGTAGCCATTGACAACGGTGATGCCCTTACATAAAGCCAGCCATGGAAAGGAGTAGGACTGATTGGATGAAAACAGCAGGAAAGCAGAAGTTCAAAGGAACGAAAGCATCTCTATACGCTTATCTGAAATTCTCACCAATGAATTACATAAGTGTTTCTATCTTTATTTTCTGTTTATTTATTATTATTTTTGAAAACTCCATAACCATTTGATATCCGCCTGACTGAGATTTACAAAGTGACCATAGCTTGCTTCATACCAACAATCTCCATGGGATCGACCCTTACTCACGTAAGGTTTTATTACTTGGATGACCCAGTGCACTTGCTGGTTAGTTGTGCGAAGTTGTGAAGTTATGTCTGGACCATGGTATTGTGCACCAGTTCTTGGAGCCATTGCCAGGGAGAGAACGAACAACAAATTTTACAACCTCAGAGTAACAATTTCGCATACCAAGTTTTTGGCGCCGTTGCTGGGGATTGTTCGAGTTTGGACAACTGACGATTCATCTTGTTGCTCAGATTAGGTAATTTTCTTTTTGTTTTATTTTCAAAAAATTTTCAAAAAAAAAAAATCTTTCAAAAATTTCTCATCTGTTTTCGAAAATTATTCTAAAATTTTTTAAGAATGAATTCTAGTGTTTCATGAAGCATGTTGAAGCTTGACTGGCTGTAAAGCCATGTCTAAATTTATTTGGACTGGGGCTTCCAACCCAACATTATCAAGAGCAAGCTAGTTGTTGCTAATCCACCTGCTGCTGTTCCTGATCCACCTGAATTACATGCTAAAGCTTGACTGGCTATTAAGCCATGTCTAACCCTCAGATTGGAGCTTTAGACTAAGATTGCAAGATTCCTGAAATTCATATTAAAAATTTTGGAATCCTTATTTTTCTTTTTCACAAATAATTTTTGAAAAATACAAAAAAATCATAAAATCATAAAAATCAAAAATATTTTGTGTTTTTTGTTTGAGTCTTGAGTCAATTACAAGTTTGGTGTCAATTGCATTTTTTCTAAAAATTCTTTGCATTTTTTCGAAAATTCATGCATTCATAGTGTTCTTCATGATTTTCAAGTTGTTCTTGGCCAGTCTTCTTGTTTGATCTTCATATTTTCTTGTTTTGTATCTTTTCTTGTTTTTCATATGCATTCTTGCATTCATAGTGTCTATACATGAAAAATTTCTAAGTTTGGTGTCTTGCATGTTTTCTTTGCATTGAAAATTTTCAAAGATATATTCTTGATGTTCATCATGATCTTCAAAGTGTTCTTGGTGTTCATCTTGACATTCATAGCATTCTTGCATGCATTCATTGTTTTGATCTAAAATTTTCATGCATTGAGTCTTTTTCATGTTTTTCTCTTTCATCATTAAAAATTCAAAAATCAAAAAAATATCTTTCCCTTTTTCTTCTCATCAAATTCGAAAATTTGAATTGACTTTTTCAAAATTTTTAAAATCTAGTTGTTTCTTATGAGTCAAATCAAATTTTCAATTTGAAAATCTTATCTTTTTCAAAATCTTTTTCAAAAATCATATCTTTTTCACTTTTCTTATTTATTTTCGAAAATTTTTAAAATATTTTTCAAAAATCTTTTTCTTATCTTTGTCTCCTAATTTTCGAAAATTACATCATCAATTAATGTTTTGATTCAAAAATTTCAAGTTTGCTACTTACTTGTTAAGAAAGATTCAAACTTTAAGTTCTGGAATCATATCTTGTGATTTCTTGTGAGTCAAGTCATTAATTGTGATTTAAAAAAAAAATCAAATCTTTTTCAAAACTAATTTCAATCATATCTTTTCAAAAATATCTTTTTATCTTATCTTTTTCAAAAATTTGATTTCAAAATATCTTTTCTAACCTCTTATCTTCTTATCTTTTCAAAATTGATTTTCAAATCTTTTTCAACTAACTAATTCACTTTTTGTTTGTTTCTTATCTTTTTCAAAACTACCTAACTAACTCTCTCTCTCTAATTTTCGAAAATATCTCCCTCTTTTTCAAAAATTCTTTTTAATTAACTAATTGTTTCAATTTTTAATTTTAATTTGATTTCATTCCTAATTTTCGAATATCACTAACCCCTTTTCAAAAATTATTTTCGAAAACTTCCCCCTCTCATCTTCTTCTATTTATTTATTTATTTACTAACATCTCTTCCTCACTCACCAAAAATCCGAACCCCCTCCCTCTCTTTGAGTTCAGATTTTCTCTTCTTCTTTTCTTCTACTCTTCTTTTCTTCCACTCACCTAAGGGAACCTCTATACCTGGGTAAAAAGGATCCCTATTATTATTATTTTTCTGTTCCCTCTTTTTTATATGAGCAGGAGCAAGGACAAGAACATTCTTGTTGAAGCAGACCCTGAACCTGAAAGGACTCTGAAGAGGAAACTAAGAGAAGCTAAAATACAATAATCCAGAGATAACCTTACAGAAAATTTCGAACAGGAAGAGGAGATGGCAGCCGAAAATAATAATAATGCAAGGAGAATGCTTGGTGACTTCACTGCACCTAATTCCAATTTACATGGAAGAAGCATCTCAATTCCTGCCATTGGAGCAAACAATTTTGAGCTGAAACCTCAATTAGTTTCTCTGATGCAGCAAAACTGCAAGTTTCATGGACTTCCATCTGAAGATCCTTTTCAGTTCTTAACTGAATTCTTGCAGATCTGTGATACTGTTAAGACTAATAGAGTAGATCCTGAAGTCTACAGGCTCATGCTTTTCCCTTTTGCTGTGAGAGACAGAGCTAGAATATGGTTGGACTCTCAACCTAAGGATAGCCTGAACTCTTGGGATAAGCTGGTCAAGGCTTTCTTAGCCAAGTTCTTTCCTCCTCAAAAGCTGAGTAAGCTTAGAGTGGATGTTCAAACCTTCAGACAGAAGGAAGGTGAATCCCTCTATGAAGCTTGGGAGAGATACAAGCAACTGACCAAAAAGTGTCCTTCTGACATGCTTTCAGAATAGACCATCTTGGATATATTCTATGATGGTCTGTCTGAATTAGCTAAGATGTCATTGGATACTTCTGCAGGTGGATCCATTCACCTAAAGAAAACGCCTGCAAAAGCTCAAGAACTCATTAACATGGTTGCTAATAACCAGTTCATGTACACCTCTGAAAGGAATCCTGTGAGTAATGGGACGCCTCAGAAGAAGGGAGTTCTTGAAATTGACACTCTGAACGCTATATTGGCTCAGAATAAAATATTGACTCAGCAAGTCAATATGATTTCTCAGAGTCTGAATGGAATGCAAGCCGCATCCAACAGTACTCAAGAGGCATCTTCTGAAGAAGAAGCTTATGATCCTGAGAATCCTGCAATTGCAGAGGTGAATTACATGGGTGAACCCTATGGAAACACCTATAATCCCTCATGGAGAAATCACCCAAATCTCTCATGGACGGATCAACAAAAGCCTCAACAAGGCTTTAATAATGGTGGAAGAAACAGGTTTAGCAATAGCAAGCCTTTTCCATCATCCACTCAGCAACAGACAGAGAACTCTGAACAAAATACCCATAATTTAGCAAACTTAGTCTCTGATCTATCTAAGGCCACTGTGAGTTTCATGAATGAAACAAGGTCCTTCATTAGAAATTTGGAAGTACAAGTGGGCCAGCTGAGTAAAAGAATCACTGAAACCCCTCCTAGTACTCTCCCAAGCAATACAGAAGAGAATCCAAAAGGAGAGTGCAAGGCCATTGAATTAATTACCATGGCCAAACCTGTAAGAGAGGTTGAGGACGTGAATCCCAGTGAGGAAGACCTCCTGGGACGTCCAGTGATCAACAAGGAGTTTCCCTCTAAGGAACCAAAGGAATCTGAGACTCATCTAGAGACCATGGAGATTCCATTGAACCTCCTTATGCCATTCATGAGCTCTGATGAGTATTCTTCTTCTGAAGAGAATGAGGATGTTACTGAAGAGCAAGTTGCCAAGTTCCTTGGTGCAATCATGAAGCTGAATGCCAATTTATTTGGTAATGAGACTTGGGGAGATGAACCTCCCCTGTTCACCAATGAACTGAATGCATTGAATCAACTGAGATTGCCTCAGAAGAAACAGGATCCTGGAAAGTTCCTAATACCTTGTACCATAGGCACCATGACCTTTGAGAAGGCTCTATGTGACCTGGGGTCAGGAATAAACCTCATGCCACTCTCTGTAATGGAGAAACTGGGAATCTTTGAGGTACAAGCTGCTAAAATCTCATTAGAGATGGCAGACAATTCTAGAAAACAGGCTTATAGACAAGTAGAGGACATATTAGTAAAGGTTGAAGGCCTTTACATCCCTGCTGATTTCATAATCCTAGATACCGGAAAGGATGAGGATGAATCCATCATCCTTGGAAGACCCTTCCTAGCCACAGCAAGAGCTGTGATCGATGTTAACAGAGGTGAACTAGTCCTTCAATTGAATGAGGACTCCCTTGAGTTTAAAACTCAAGGACATCCTTCTGTAAACATGGAAAAGAGGCACAGTAAGCTTCTCTCAAAACAGAGTCAACCAGAGCCCCCACAGTCAAACTCTAAGTTTGGTGCTGGGAGGCCACAACTAAACTCTAAGTTTGGTGTTGAACTCCCATATCCAAATTCTAAGTTTGGTGTTGGGGAGTCTCAACAATGCTCTGAACATCTGTGAGACTCCATGAGAGCCTACTGTCAAGCTATTGACATTAAAGAAGCGCTTGTTAGGAGGCAACCTAATTTTTATTTAATTATATTTTTTATTAGTTATATGTCTTCATAGGTTCATGATCATGTGGAGTCACAAAAATAACTGAAAAAAATTGAAGAAAAATCAAAAATAGCATTAAAAATAGCACACCCTGGAGGAGGAGTTCACTGACGTTCAAACGCCAGTAAGGAGCATCTGGCTGGCGTTCAACACCAGAACAGAGCATGGAGCTGGCGCTGAACGCCAGAAACAAGCATGAAGCTGGCGTTCAACGCCAGAAATATGCTGCATCTGGGCGTTGAACACCCAGAACAAGCATCAGTTCGGCATTTAAACGCCAGAATTGCATGCAAAGGCATTTTACATGCCTAATTGGTGCAGGGATGTAAATCCTTGACACCTCAAGATCTGTGAACCTCACAGAATCATGTCAGGATCTGTGGATCCCACAGGATCCCCACCTTCCCTCCTCATAATACTAGTTTCTTCCACATCTTCTTCTTTATCTATTCTTTCTTCTCCTGCTCGAGGGCGAGCAACATTCTAAGTTTTGTGTGGTAAAAGCATTGCTTATTTTTCTTTTTCATAACCATTGATGGCACCTAAGGCCAGAGAAACCTCAAAAAAAAAAGAGAAGAGAAAAGGGAAGACAAAAGCTTCCACCTCCAAGTCATGGGAGATGGAGAGATTCATGTAAAGGATCTATAGCTCAGTGGTAGAACATTTGACTGCAAATCAAGAGATCCCTGAGATACCTCAGGGGATACATTTTCCCCCACACAATTATTGGGAGCAACTAAGGATAGGAGCACCAAAATCACTAGGGATCAAGCAATAGAGACAAGGAAGAGACATAGAAGTGCTCAAGGACATCATTGGTTCCTCAAGGAGAAAACGCCACCATCACTAAGGTGGACTCATTCCTTGTTCTTAAACTTTCTGTTTTTTGTTTTCTTATATTAAATGTTTATCTATGTTTGTGTCTTTATTACATGATCATTAATGTCTAAGTGTCTATGCCTTAAAGTAGTGAATATGAATCCATCACCTCTCTTAAATGAAAAATGTTTTAATTCAAAAGAACAAGAAGTACATGATTTTCGAATTTATCCTTGAACTTAGTTTAATTATATTGATGTGGTGACAATACTTTTTATTTTTTGAATGAATGCTTGAACAGTGCATATGTCTTTTGAAGTTGTTGTTTAAGAATGTTAAATATGTTGGCTCTTGAAAGAATGATGACAAGGAGACATGTTATTTGATAATCTGAAAAATCATAAAAATGATTCTTGAAGCAAAAAAAAAGCAGTGAATACAAAAGCTTGCAGAAAAAAAATAAAAAAAATAGCGAAAAAAAAGAAAAAGAAAAAGCAAGCAGAAAAAGCCAAAAGCTCTTAAAACCAAAAGGCAAGAGCAAAAAGCCAATAATCCTTAAAACCAAAAGGCAAGGGTAAATAAAAAGGATCCCAAGGCTTTGAGCATCAGTGGATAGGAGGGCCTAAAGGAATAAAATCCTGGCCTAAGCGGCTAAACCAAGCTGTCCCTAACCATGTGCTTGTGGCGTGAAGGTGTCAAGTGAAAACTTGAGACTGAGCGGTTAAAGTCAAGGTCCAAAGCAAAAAAAGAGTGTGCTTAAGAACCCTGGACACCTCTAATTGGGGACTTTAGCAAAGCTGAGTCACAATCTGAAAAGGTTCACACAATTATGTGTCTGTGGCATTTATGTATCCGGTGGTAATACTGGAAAACAAAGTACTTAGGGCCATGGCCAAGACTCATAAAGTAGCTATGTTCAAGAATCAACATACTGAACTAGGAGAATTAATAACACTATCTGAACTCTGAGTTCCTATAGATGCCAATCATTCTGAACCTCAATGGATAAAGTGAGATGCCAAAACTATTCAAGAGGCAAAAAGCTACAAGTCCCGCTCATCTGATTGGAGCTATGTTTCATTGATATTTTGGAATTTATAGTATATTCTCTTCTTTTTATCCTATTTGATTTTCAGTTTCTTGGGGACAAGCAACAATTTAAGTTTGGTGTCGTTGATGAGCAGATAATTTATACGCTTTTTGGCATTGTTTTTAGTATGTTTTTAGTATGATCTAGTTATTTTTAGGGATGTTTTTATTAGTTTTTATGTTAAATTCACATTTCTGGACTTTACTATGAGTTTGTGTGTTTTTCTGTGATTTCAGGTATTTTCTGCCTGAAATTGAGGGACTTGAGCAAAAATCAGATTCAGAGATTGAAGAAGGACTACTGATGCTGTTGGATTCTGACCTCCCTACACTCAAAGTGGATTTTCTGGAGCTACAGAACTCAAAATGGCGCACTTCTAATTGCGTTGGAAAGTAGACATCCAGGGCTTTCCAGCAATATATAATAGTCCATACTTTGGCCGAGTTTAGATGACGCAAAAGGGCGTTGAACACCAGTTCTATGCTGCAGTCTAGAGTTAAACGCCAGAAACACGTCACGAACCAGAGTTGAACGCCAAAAACACGTTACAACTTGGCGTTCAACACCAAAAGAAGCCTCTGCACGTGGAAAGCTAAAGCTCAGCCCAAGCACACACCAAGTGGGTCCCGGAAGTGGATTTATGCATCAATTACTTACTTCTGTAAACCCTAGTAGCTAGTTTAGTATAAATAGGACTTCTTACTATTGTATTAGACATCCTGGATTGTATTTTTGATCCTGTGATCACGTTTTGGGGGCTGGCCTCTCGGCCATGCCTGAACCTTCATCACTTATGTATTTTCAACGGTAGAGTTTCTACACTCCATAGATTAAGGTGTGGAGCTCTACTGTTTCTCTATTCAATTCAACTTATTTCGCTTCTAAGATATTCATTTGCACTTCAATATGAATGTGATGAACGTGACAATCATCATCATTCCTCTACGAACGCGTGCCTGACAACCACTTCTGTTCCACCTTAGATTGAATGAATATCTCTTGGATCTCTTAATCAGAATCTTCGTGGTATAAGCTAGATTGATGGCGGCATTCATGAGAGTCCAGAAAGTCTAAACCTTGTCTGTGGTATTCCGAGTAGGATTCTGGGATTGAATGACTGTGACGAACTTCAAACTCACGAGTGCTGGGCGTAGTGACAGACACAAAAGGAGGGTGAATCCTATTCCAGTATAATCGAGAACCTCAGATGATTAGTCGTGCCGTGACAGAGCATTTGGACCATTTTCACAAGAGGATGGGATGTAGCCATTGACAACGGTGATGCCCTTACATAAAGCCAGCCATGGAAAGGAGTAGGACTGATTGGATGAAAACAGCAGAAAAGCAGAAGTTCAGAGGAACGAAAGCATCTCTATACGCTTATCTGAAATTCTCACCAATGAATTACATAAGTGTTTCTATCTTTATTTTCTGTTTATTTATTATTATTTTCGAAAACTCCATAACCATTTGATATCCGCCTGACTGAGATTTACAAGGTGACCATAGCTTGCTTCATACCAACAATCTCCATGGGATCGACCCTTACTCACGTAAGGTTTTATTACTTGGACGACCCAGTGCACTTGCTGGTTAGTTGTGCGAAGTTGTGAAGTTATGTCTGGACCATGGTATTGTGCACCAGTTCTTGGAGCCATTGCCAGGGAGAGAACGAACAACAAATTTTACAACCTCAGAGTAACAATTTCGCATACCAATCCCCACCTACCTCAACTCTCTCTTTTTCACACCTTTCCATAACACTCTTCCCCACCCACCATTGACCAATCACCTCAATACCGCTTCCCCAAAAACCCTCACCTATCAAATCCTACCCTCTTCTCCAAAATCTCTTCACCAATCCACATCCATCCATCACAAAATCCCACCTACCTCACCATTCAAATTCAAACCACTTCCCTCCCAAACCCACCCACACATGGTCGAACCCCCTCTCCCTCTTACCCTATAAATACCCCTCCTCACCACCTTCATTTTCACACAACATACACACTACTACCCCCCTTGGCCGAAACCTTCACTACCCTCCATCTCCTCTATTTCTTCTTCTTCTACTCTTTTCTTTCTTCTTTTGCTCAAGGACGAGCAACCATTCTAAGTTTGGTGTGGGAAAAGCTCAAGCTTTTTGTTTTCTATAACCACTAATGGCACCTAAGGCCGGAGAAACCTCTAGAAAGAGGAAAGAGAAGGCAATTGCTTCCACCTCCGAGTCATGGGAGATGGAGAGATTCATCTCAAAGGTGCATCAAGACCACATCTATGAAGTTGTGGCCAAGAAGAAGGTGATCCCCGAGGTCCCCTTTAAGCTCAAAAAAAGTGAATATCCGGAGATCCGACATGAGATTCAAAGAAGAGGTTGGGAAATTCTCACCAACCCCATTCAACAAGTCGGGATCTTAATGGTTCAAGAGTTCTATGCCAATGCATGGATCACCAAGAACCATGATCAAAGTGTGAACCCGGATCCAAAGAATTGGCTTACAATGGTCCGGGGAAAATACTTAGATTTCAGTTCGGATAATGTAAGGTTGGCATTCAACTTGCCAATGATGCAAGGAGATGCACGCCCCTACACTAGAAGGGTCAAATTTGATCAAAGGTTGGACCAAGTCCTCATAGACATTTGTGAAGAGGGCGCTCAATGGAAGAGAGATTCAAGAGGGAAGCCGGTTCAACTATGAAGGCATGACCTCAAGCCTGTGTCTAGGGGATGGTTGGAGTTCATCCAACGCTCAATCATTCCTACTAGCAACCAGTCTGAAGTCATTATAGATCGGGCTATCATGATCCATAGCATCATGATTGGAGAGGAAGTGGAAGTTCATGAGGTTATATCCCTAGAACTCTACAAGGTGGTGGACAAGTCCTCTACTTTGGTAAGGTTAGCCTTCCCTCATCTCATTTATCACCTCTGCAATTCAGCTGGAATTGACATAGAGGAAGACACCCTCATTGATGAGGACAAGCCCATCACTAAGAAAAGGATGGAGCAAACAAGAGAGCCCACTCATGGACAAGAGCATGAGGAAATTCCTCATCATGAAATCCCTGAGATGCCTCAAGGGATGCACTTTCCTCCACAAAACTATTGGGAGCAAATCAACACCTCCCTAGGAGAATTAAGCTCTAATATGGGACAACTAAGGGTGGAGCACCAAGAACATTCCATCCTCCTCCATGAAATTAGAGAAGACCAAAGAGTCATAAGGGAGGAGCAACAAAGGCAAGGAAGAGACATTGAGGAGATCATGCACTCCATAAGATCTTCAAGTGGAAGAACAAGCCGCCATCACTAAGGTGGACCCGTTCTTTAATTTCCTTGTTCTCATTTTTCTGTTTTTTTCAAAAATTATGCTTTATGTTTTATTTATGTTTGTGTCTTATTACATGATCACTAGTGTCTAAGTGTCTATGCCTTAAAGCTATGAATGTCCTATGAATCCTTCACCTTTCTTAAATGAAAAATGTCTTAATTGAAAAAGAACAAGAAGTACATGAATTTCGAATTTTAAAATAGTTTAATTATTTTGATGTGGTGGTAATACTTTTTGTTTTCTGAATGAATGCTTGAACAGTGCATATTTTTTATATTGATGTTTATGAATGTTACATTTTTTTGCTCTTGAAAGAATAATGAAAAAGGAGAAATGTTATTGATAATCTGAAAAATCATAAAATTGATTCTTGAAGCAAGAAAAAGCAGTGAATACAAAGCTTGCCAAAAAAAATAGAGGAAAAAAAAAGAAAGAAAAAGAAAGAGCAAGCAGAAAAAGCCAATAGCCCTTTAAACCAAAAGGCAAGGGTAAAAAGGACCCAAGACTTTGAGCATTAATGGATAGGAGGGCCTAAAGGAATAAAATCCTGGCCTAAGCGGCTAAACCAAGCTGTCCTTAATCATGTGCTTGTGGCATGAAGGTGTCAAGTGAAAAGCTTGAGAATGAGCGGTTAAAGTCGTGGTCCAAAGAAAAAAGAGTGTGCTTAAGAGCTCTGGACACCTCTAATTGGGGACTTTAGCAAAGCTGAGTCACAATCTGAAAAGGTTCACCCAGTTATGTGTCTGTGGCATTTATGTATCCGGTAGTAATACTGAAAAACAAAATGCTTAGGGTCACGGCCAAGACTCATAAAGTAACTGTGTTCAAGAATCAACATATTATACTAGGAGAATCAATAACACTATCTGAATTTTGAATTCCTATAGATGCCAATCATTCTGAACTTCAAAGGATAAAGTGAGATGCCAAAACTGTTTAGGAGCAAAAAGCTAAGAGCCCCGCTCATCTAATTAAGACTGATCTTCATAGACGTTTTCGGAATTTATTGTATATTCTCTTCTTTTTATCCTACATTATTTTTAGTTTCTTGGGGACAAGCAACAATTTAAATTTGGTGTTGTGATGAGCGGATAATTTATACGCTTTTTGGCATTATTTTCAGTACATTTTTAGTATATTTTAGTTAGTTTTTATTATATTTTTATTAGTTTTTAAATAAAAATCACATTTCTGGACTTTACTATGAGTTTGTGTATTTTTCTGTAATTTCAGGTATTTTCTGGTTGAAATTGAGGGACCTGAGCAAAAATCTGATTCAGAGGCTGAAAAAGGACTGCAGATGCTGTTGGATTCTGACCTCCCTGCACTCGAAGTGGATTTTCTAGAGCTAAAGAAGCCCAATTGGCGCGCTCTAAATTGCGTTGGAAAGTAGACATCTTGGGCTTTCCAGCAATATATAATAGTCCATACTTTGCCCGAGATTTGATGGCCCAAATTGGCGTCTAAACGCCGGTCAGAGACCCTTTTCTGGCGTTAAACGCCAGAACTGGCAGAAAAGCTGGCGTTTAACTCCAAGAGAAGCCTATGCACGTGGAAGCTTCAATGCTCAGCCCAAGAACACACCAAGTGGGCCCGGAAGTGAATTTCTGCATCATTTACTCATTTCTGTAAACCCTAGGCTACTAGTTCTCTATAAATAAGACCTTTTACTATTGTATTTGAGATCTTTTATTAGTCTTATGCTATCTTAGACCTTTATGGGGGCTGGCCTCACGGCCATGCCTAGACCTTCATTACTTATCTATTTTCAACGGTGGAGTTTCTGCACACCATAGGTTAAGGTGTAGAGCTCTGTTGTTCCTCATGAATTAATGCAAAGTACTACTGTTTTTCTATTCAATTCATGCTTATTCTTGTTCTAAGATATTCATTCGCACCCAAGAACATGATGAATGTGATGATTAAGTGACACTCATCACCTTCTCACCTTATGAACGCGTGCCTGACAAACACTTCCGTTCTACATGTAAATAAGCTTGAATGTATATCTCTTAGATATCTAATACAGGGGACCGAGTCCGAGATATTAGAGTCTTTGTGGTATAAGCTAGACTCCATGGGCAGCATTCTTGAGATCCAGAAAGTCTAAACCTTGTCTGTGATATTCCGAGTAGGATCTGGGATGGGATGACTGTGACGAGCTTCAAACTCACGAGTATTGGGCGTAGTGACAGACGCAAAAGGATCAATGGATCCTATTCCGGCATGAGTGGGAACCGATAGATGATTAGCCGTATGGTGACAGCGCATTTTGGACCATTTTCACTGAGAGGACGGACGGTAGCCATTGACAACAGTGATCCCCAACATACAGCTTGCCATGGAAAGAAGTATGAATGATTGGATGAAGGCAATAGGAAAGCAGAGGTTCAGAAGGAACAAAGCATCTCCATATGCTTATCTGAAATTCCTACCAATGAATTGCATAAGTATCTCTATCCTATTTTATGTCTTATTTATCTTTTAATTATCAATTCTCCATAACCATTTGAATCCACCTGATTGAGATTTACAAGATGACCATAGCTTGCTTCAAGCCGACAATCTCCGTGGGATCGACCCTTACTCACGTAAGGTATTACTTGGACGACCCAATGCACTTGCTGGTTAGTTGCATCGGAGTTGTGAATAAAAGTGTGAGATCACAATTGCGCGTACCAAGTTTTTAGCACCATTATCAGAGATCACAATTTCGTGCACCAATTGGCTTTCTCTCCTTTTCAATTCGGACCAACCTTTTTTGGTCTTGTAGCAAATAATAATTTTGGGCTTGTTTAAATAAATCTGGCCCAATAATCATATTAATAATTCATCCATAATAGTTAAGACAATTGTTTGAAACCAAGGCTGAATTTTAATCTCACATGGGCCTTGCTATTTTAGCCCAAAGCCAAATCCTGCAAGTAACAAAAAAATTATTAATTAGCACACTAAAATCATATTAGTATTTTTTCAATTAATTCTATTAATAATGTTTGATCATCACTAATTTTAATTTGGAGTTTTCCAAACTCATCATCACTTATCAAGTCTAGTTTCAAACTTAATTCAATTAATCAATTTTTTCAAGAAGTTAAAAGAATTCAAGTCAAAAGAGAATTGTTTCCCAACACATTCAATTCTTTTGGATGAATAACAAAAAATTTTTCTTAAGATGATATCAATGCATTAATCAAAGGTAGAAAAGCTAGAATATTAGTCTATAAGAATCAACGGAGCTCCTAACCTTAACCAAAAGAAGATTAGTTGCTCATGTATTTAGAGAAAACCTTAAAATTCTGAAAAGTAAAAGTACCGAAGAAGAGGAAGCTAGCATAAAACATCTAACTTTCCCCTTAAATGCTAACCCTAAACAAATTTAGAATTCAAAACTTAAAACAAAATCAAAATTCAAAAATAAAATAAAATCTTCTTCATAGCTATTTTTCTCTAGCACAACTCTCAATCTTATCTCCTTACAATCCTCAATTAATTGCTATGATTAATAGGTTTGAGTTGAGCCTTCAATTGTCTACACAAGTGATGAAGAATTGGAGGTTCAGTGGCTAAGTTAAGGCCCCTAGAATGTGACCAAAATCTCACGTGGCACGTGAGCCTTCCACGTTGCACATAGAGTCCAATCTTAATTCAATTCACTCCCTGCCCTGGTCACATGGGACGTAGGGTGTCCTACGTTGAACGTGGCTTTTTGAGTTCCTTTAATTTTGGCCTTCTGTTTGCTCCCAGGCGTTACACATAAAAAATCTCACGTGGGACGTGTAAACCCCGTAAAATTAGCGAATAATTAACTAATAAATTAAAGTTTGATAAAATAAATTAGAAATTATTAAAATAGGATAGAGCTAATTAAAACGAGAATTCTGACACTAATATCAAAGAATTTGACCCAAGATTGGGCCGAACGGGCCGAACCGAGCGAACCGGACCCAAAATGGGCCCAAGGCCCAATTCAACCCAATAACAATTAATGAATGCAGCTTCCCCTTCCTCCTTACTCTACACTCACGCTGGAAACATTCTTGGAGGAAAGAAGGAGAACCTAAAAGCCTAACCTCCAATTCAAACCACCATATCTCACCACTCCGAGCTCCGATTGTCGCACCGTTTGCGGCCATGCGTTTACCATGTCGAGCTCTACGAATCTATCAGAACAATTTTATTGGTAAGCCACTCTATCACCCCAGTCTCTCTACCCTTTCTATTTTCAAAATTTATTAAAGTGGTGGTAAGATTTTGCTTCCTTGATGTTATAGGACTCGATTAGCTTGAGGAAAATATTCACTCTTTCTTATATCATGCTTGGGTAAGGTGAGGATACTAGAACTCTAGCTAATTTCTTGAATTGGTGTATTGGGTATAATTTGGGTGTGTATATATATATTGGAGCTTGATTTGTGTGATTTAGATCTTGGTGGAGGTTGGGTGATGTTGCCTTGGTGATTTTGGACCTCTTGGGGCTGTGTTCGGTGCATTAGCGGGTTTCCTTAAAAATCGGTCAAGGTATGGTTTAGATTTCTCGTATTTAATATATAATGTTCTGTGAAAACTTAGCCTAGATGATCATAGGATAAGAATGAACGTATGTGTATGCTAAGTTGCTTAGTGCCTTGATAATCATTGTTGTTTGATACTAGATAGGGAAAACGAATATTGAATGACGTGTTAATGATGATTGGCATGTTGATGGTAATGGATTTGTATGGAAAATGGATTATAGATGATCATATTGCTATAGGTATGAAGTTAAAGTACTAGAATTATTGAAAATTGGGGTTTCATGGGTGGTGATTGAATGTGTAGTGATGTTGCTATGATATTGTATGAGTTGGAGCTGAATTTGAATGTTGTAGGTTGATTTTTGAAAGGTCACTTGATAAAAATGGAGGTTTTAAGGTTTTGTGAAAAGTTGGTTTTTGGCTTAACTTCGATGAGTTATATCTCGTCTTCTGGATCCCCAAACTATTTCAAATCTATTTTATATGAAAATTGGATCCGTGAAGTTTACGCTGTTCGAAGAACGAATGAAAAATATTTTAAAATAAAAAAGTTATGCACGTCGGAAGTTTGGGGTTTAAAATGAGCATTCTGCATGTAGTTTTTTTAATAACAATTACCTGCAATGATATTGTTTTGTACCAAAATGAGTTAGTTGTGTTCTTCTGTTAAACTTTTAACATATTTGGATACCAAACTCTCCTATCCACTTTATATGTTGTTATAGATATCTATAATAATATTATTTAGGACAATTATGAAAGGTTTACCGAATCAAAACCTAAGAAAAATATATTATTATTAATTAAATATATATATAGGATTCTTACCCATATTTGGACCATTTGGTCTGTTACTTGGACCAACTCCACTGTTATTATGAATATTTGAATATTTAGAAAATGTAAAAACCCGAGTTTTTCACACAAAACCGTTTTTATAAAAAATAATTTTAGTGCCCGGAATAGATTCAAAATTTAGAAACTTTAATTTGAAAATAAAAAGGGTGAAATTTGATTTCAGTGAATTTTTCTGAGTTGGAAAATTTATTTCTTTCGAAAAATTTTGTAAAAATGCGTACTAGCGCTTAAGCTAGCAGTACCGGCTCTAGTCTGTCCAGTACCGCATATTTTGGAAAATAATATTTTGAAGATTGGTTTATTATTTTGAAATGGATAAAAATAATTTAGAATTGAAAACCGGGCACTAATCTTAAAGGTTTTAGCCCAAAGTGGGCCAAACGGATCAAAAATGCTAACGGGTTGGACCGGGCCCAAGGCCCAACATATATAAGCTCATTTAATGAGCTTTGAGCTCATTTTCCAGTCCTAAGAGAGAGAGGGCCGCGGTTTAAGAGAGGAGAGGAGAAAAGGGATGATATATGTAATGTTAGTTTGAGCTTTGGTGCTTGTTGGAGTTGGCTTGGCCTTTTTGGAAGCTTGTTTGGACTCATGTGGTGGTTTGTGCATATTGGGAATCGGCCAAGGTATGGTTTCGGTTTCTTTTATGTAATATGTAATGTTTATGAACACTTAGGCTAGTTGGCCCTAAGACAGGATTGAATGTTGTTCGTATATGAATAATTATATCTGAATTGATGTTAATTGTTATTAGTATTGAATTATTGTGGTTGATGATGATTATTGGAAATTGTTGGTGTTAATGAGTATTGATGATTGGTGTTGTTAATGAGGGTTGATAAATGAAGTGGTGGTGTTGTGTGGAATGAATCCAAATACTAATAATAAGGATTATATGATTTGATGAGGTTGTTGGTATTTAATGATTATGAAGGTTGATGAGGAATGTGTGATTTATTGTTGTTAATGAGGATTTGTTGAGGTGGTTGATGATTGATGATAAATATTGATATTGTTGGTAATTGAAGGTGAGTGTTGGGATTGTTGATAAATGATGTGAGTTATGAAGTTAGGATAAAGTACGATATTTGATGAATTGGAATGATTGATAAATGGCTATATTGATGTTGATAGTATGATGTTGGAGATTAATGTTGAAATTGAAGATGATGATGGTTAGTAAGGGTATTATTAGGTATTTGATAGTGAGAATTTATGATTATATATGGTGGAGTGGTAAATTGGAGTATGACAAATGGTAAAATCTGATATGGGATAGAATTAATGTGGTTTTGGTTGGGTTGGGTTATGAAAGTTGATAAATTGAGATTCTTGTGAGTTTTGGTAAAAGTTAGTTTTTGGTGAACTTTGTCTGATCACAACTTATGTCTCAATTTTTGAAATTTGTTGAAATGTGATTTAAATTAAAGTTCATTGAAAACTCTTCAAATTGATATAAGGTTTGTAAAATTTGGATTTTTGTAGAGAAAGTTATGATCATTCAAAGATTGGTGTCGAAATCTGAAAATTCTGCAGAGTTGCAGAATTTTGTGATTTCTGGTATGTGCGCACGCACAGCCTTGTGCGCACGCACACACCAATGGAGCTTTACAACCTGTGCGTACGCACAGCCCTGTGCGCATGCACACGTTGGAAAGATCAGTCTGTTGGGGGCGTTAGCACAGCTTGTGCGAGTGAACAGACTTGAGAATTTTTGTATCTGTGTGTACGCACACCCCTGTGTGTACGCACACTTTAAAAATCTTCCTGGCGTGTGCACACACACCCCTGTGCATACGCACACGCCCTGTTTCTCAAAATTAGAACTTGTTTTCAACTATTTTACCTTCCCAACAAGATTGTAAGCTTCTATGATACCATTTTTAGACTTTTGGGGTTAATTTTGGGTATGAGAACTTGGGAAAGAACTTTAGAGATTTGGTTGATGTCATTTTGAAAAGTTAGCAAACAGAGGCTTAGGTTTCTGGTGTACCGAGGATGAGTTTGGTTGAGAGAGGAGAAGAGTAGCGGATATGGTGACAGAGCGGAGTATGGTTCCTCCTTGGTTTATTTCTGTTTTACTTTGTTATAGTTACTATCACATTTCTTTGCATATTTACCTTTATAGCCTTAGAGGCTTATTTGAGAGATAAGTTGTATAAGCTGTTTTAACTCCAAAGCTCTATATTTTTCTGTGTATAACTAGTCGGCTTAAACTCCGCAAGTTGAGGCTAGTTCCCTATGAGTGTTATATTCTTATATTTATATATGCTCTTTTCTCTTGCATCTATACTTTGTGTCTTGTGCGGTAGCTTCGTGTGAAGGTTTCACGCTTTTGTAAATCTGTCTTTGAGCTTAATCCTTCATCGGGCTTCTAGAATATATTATTTCCTTCTATATATAAATATGTATAAGTCTTAGGACTGTCGTAACCTTTGATTAATCTTTGGTTTACGGATAGAGGTAAGGCTTAGGGTAATTGGGGTGTTACATTTAGTGGTATCAGAGCGGTTCGTCCTCGTGAGCCTGAGGGATGGACCGATTGTGCTTCGTTGCACACTCTGGGTCGTTTTTCTTTCATGCTATTTAGGTTATCCACTTGATATGCATAGCATGCTTGTTTGTGAGTGCCTTTGGGGATAATTGAAGCACTAGGTTTGAGATATTGAGACTGATCACTTCGATGTCAATTGTTTGGTGTGGAAAAAAAACCCGAATGGCAACTCACGGACGGGGTCGATCACATTAACGGAGAGGTAGTGAGGATGGCTATCCTAGCTTATGCGTTACGAGCTCAACATGTTCTGGAAAACTAGTTCGTGGAGTTGCGGCATATAAGTTGATGGGTAAGGCTCAACATTGGTGGCAAGAGAAGTGTCGACTGTTTCTTTTGCAGTTTACTTAAGATTTTCAATTTCTAAACGGTATGGCTTGAATTCTTGTTAAAAATGTTTTAAAGCTTAAAACGATTTTGAAGAATTAGTTTGAAACTTTTAGTTTATACAAAAGTGCATTTAAAGATTTTCCTGATTTGTGATTTTGGTTTATAAATTGTCTCAACAAAAAGGGATTCGACTTGAAATTATGATTTAAGGATTTTAAATGAATTCAAGAAAGTTATGGTTCAAAGTAATTGATTTAAGAATAAATGATTTATGAGTCTTCTGAAAAAGATTTGATATTGATCTTGTTTTGAAGATTTTGGAAAATGTTACAAAATAGGTGTTTGTTTCAAGAAAAAATTTCGGATGCTTAATGACGATAATCAGAGTGACGCAGTGGAAGACGAGAGGGAACATCGACACAGTAGAATGCTTCGAGGAGGACATATCGAGTGATTCGAATTTTCGAGGGCAAAAATTTTATTAGGAGGGGAGAATGTAAGAACCCGAGTTTTTCACGTAAAACCGTTTTTATAAAAAATAATTTTAGTATCCGGAATAGATTCAAAATTTAGAAGTTTTAATTTGAAAATAAAAAGGGTTAAATTTGATTTCAGTGAACTTTTCTGAGTTGGAAAATGTATTTCTTTCGAAAAGTATTGTAAAAATGCATACTGGCGCTTAAGATGGCAGTACCGGCTCTAGTCTGTCCAGTACCGCGTATTTTGGAAAATAATATTTTGAAGATTGGTTTATTGTTTTGAAATGGGTAAAAATAATTTAGAATTGAAAATCGGGCACTAATCTTAAAAGTTTTGGCCCAAAATGGGTCAAACGGACCAAAAACGCTAACGGGTTGGATCGGGCCTAAACTGGGCCAAAGGCCCAACATATATAAGCTCATTTAATGAGCTTTGAGCTCATTTTCCAGTCCTAAGAGAGAGATGGCCGCGGTTTTAGAGAGGAGAGGAGAAGAGGGATGACACTATTCATACTCCACTTCCAGGAGCCATAACTTAAGCTACAAAGCTCCGATTGACAAGCCATTTGCAGTCACGCGAAGCTCTTGTCGAGCTCTACATTTCTATTCAAGCAAAATTTTGGTAGGAACTCGAAGCTCAAGTCCCAGTTTGCTGCCCTAAGTTTCTACACGTTTTTGGGTTTAGTTTTTGAGCAATTTTTGTGGTTTTGGTTGTTTAGGTAATCTCTAGTAGCGGGTAATTGTTGAAAATTGCCCCAATCATCTATGGACAAGGTGAGTTGCTCATAAACCTTTATAGTGTTGTATGTTGTGATTTTTAGATTTTGATTTTGGTGATATATGTAATGTTTGTTTGAGCTTTGGTGCTTGTTGGAGTTGGCTTGGCCTTTTTGGAAGCTTGTTAGGACTCATGTGGTGGTTTGTGCATATTGGGAATCGGCCAAGGTATGGTTTCGGTTTTCTTTATGTAATATATAATGTTTATGGACACTTAGGCTAGTTGGCCCTAAGATAGGATTAAATGTTGTTGGTGTATAAATAACTATATGTGAAATGATGTTAATTGTTGTTAGTATTGGATTATTGTGGTTGATGATGATTATTGGGAATTGCTGATGTTAATGAGTATTGATGATTGGTGTTGTTGATGAGGGTTGATAAATGAAGTGGTGGTGTTGTGTGGAATGAATCCAAATACTAATAATAAGGATTATATGATTTGATGAGGTTGTTGGTATTTAATGATTATGAAGGTTGATGAGGAATGTATGATTTATTGTTGTTAATAAGGATTGGTTGAGGTGGTTGATGATTGATGATAAATATTGATATTGTTGGTAATTGAAGGTGAGTGTTGGGATTGTTGATAAATGATGTGAGTTATGAAGTTAGGATAAAGTATGATATTTGATGAATTGGAATGATTGATAAATGGCTATATTGATGTTGATAGTATGATGTTGGAGATTGATGTTGAAATTGACGATGATGATGGTTAGTAAGGGTATTATTAGGTATTTGATAGTGAGAATTGATGATTATATGTGGTGGAGTTGTAAATTGGAGTATGAAAAATGGTAAAATCTGATATGGGATAGAATTAATGTGGTTTTGGTTGGGTTGGGTTATGAAAGTTGGTAAATTGAGATTCTTGTGAGTTTTGGTAAAAGTTAGTTTTTGGTAAACTTTGTCGGATCATAACTTATGCCTCGGTTTTCAAAATTTGTTGAAATGTGATTTAAATTAAAGCTCATTAAAAACTCTTCAAATTGATATAAGGTTTGTAAAATTTGAATTTTTGTAGAGGAAGTTATAATCATTCAAAGATTGGTATTGAAATCTAAAAATTCTGCAGAGTTGCAGAATTTTGTGATTTCTGGTATGTGCGCACGTACAGCCTTGTGCGCACGCACACACCAATGGAGTTTTACAACCTGTGCGTACGCACAGCCCTGTGTGCACGCACACGTTGGGAAGGTCACTCTGTTGGGGGCGCTAGCACAGCTTGTACGAGTGAACAGACTTGAGAATTTTCGTATCTGTGCGTACGCACACCCCTGTGCGTATGCACACTTTAAAAATCTTCCTGGCGTGCACACGTACACCCCTTTGCGTACGCACACGCCCTGTTTCTCAAATTTAAAACTTTTTTCAACTATTTTACCTTCCCAACAAGATTGTAAGCTTCTGTGACACCATTTTTAGATTTTTGCGCTTAATTTTGGGTATGAGAACTTGGGAAAGAACTTTAGAGGTTTGGTTAATGTCATTTTGAAAAGTTAGCAAACGGAGGCTTAGGTTTCTAGTGTACCAAGGATGAGTTTGGTTGAGAGATGAGAAGAGTAGTGAACTGGGTGATTGTAGACAAAAAATTGAGACACTGATGAATTGATGTGTTTGGGATGGAAAGTATGAATTGATGATGGATGTGATGAGTTGAGGACTCAAAAAGGAATGGATGATCCTGATGGATGTTAAGAGTGTGATAGGCACTATATCCTTGGAATGTTGAGAGTTGATAACTGGAAGTGATTTGAGATGAGAAATGATGATGATTTTAGATTGATGGACTTGTGGATGTGGATAGTGAGCTAGGCACTATATCCTTGGAATGATAGTGAGCCAGGCACTATATCCTTGCAATGATTTGTGATGAATTATATGTTGTTGTTGTTTTCCTTCTCTGCCGCAAGAGTGTGCCAGGCACTATATCATCGGAACGATAGTGTGCCAGGCACTATATCCTCGGAACAAAAGCGTGCCAGGCGCTATATCCTCGGAAGTGGTAGAAAGGCGACATCTGAAAGGGTCTGTCGGGTTGGCATTTATAGACCGAAAAGTGATATCACGAGCCAATAGGACAAGCATTCATCATATGCAACTCTTATGTGCTTGTTTGCTCTGACTACTTGGGTTTGACTAATTGTATAATATGTCTACTTTCTTCTTGAAATACTTGCTATATATGATTATTACCTGTGTATTACTTGCTTGCATTAATTGTGATTGTCTGGTGTTGAGGAGGTTAGGTAGGTGGTGGCGATGGAATTGCATGGAAGTTAGGTTGGTGAAGGCTGTAGGATACAGTGGTGTGATTAGCATTAATTAGAATTTCCCTAAGTTTAGATAACCCTGTTTATGGTTTAAGTTCTTTATTTATTTATTTCATTCTAAGCTTGAATATCCGTATGCGATGTGAAGTTCTAGGATTGCCTTCGGCATCCCAAAGCCTTACATCTTACATTATTGGGAACTGTTACCATATTGAGAACCTCCGGTTCTCATTCCATACTTTGTTGTTATTTTTTAGACGCAGGTTACAAATCCAACTCAGTGAGATTGCAGATATAGTGACAGAGTGGAGTATGGTTTGTGGAGTATGGTTCCTCCTTGGTTTATTTCTGTTTTACTTTGTTATAGTTACTCTCACATTTCTTTGCATATTTACCTTTATGGCCTTAGAGGCTTATTTGAGAGATAAGTTGTATAAGCTGTTTTAACTCCAAAGCTCTGTATTTTTCTATGTATAACTAGTCATCTTAAACTCCGCAAGTTGAGGCTAGTTCCCTATGAGTGTTATATTCTTATATTTATATATGTTCTTTTCTCTTGCATCTATTCTTTATGTCTTATGCGATAGCTTCGTGTGAACGTTTCGCGCTTTTGTAAATCTGTCTTTGAGCTTAATCCTTCATCGGGCTTCTAGAATATATTATTTCCTTCTATATATAAATATGTATAAGCCTTAGGATTGTCGTAACCTCTGATTAACCTTTGCTTTACGGCTAGAGGTAAGACTTTTGGTAATTAGGGTGTTACATTTAGTGGTATCAGAGCGGCTCGTTCTCGTGAGCCTGAGGGATGGACCGATTGTGCTTCGTTGCACACTCTGGGTCGTTTTTCTTTCACGCTATTCAGGTTATCTACTTGATATGCATAGCATGCTTGTTTGTGAGTGCCTTTAGGGATGATTGAAGCACTAGGCTTGAGATTTTGAGACTGATCACCTCGATATCGATTGTTTGGTGTGGAAAGAAAGCCCGAATGGCAACTCACGAATGGGGTCGATCACATTAACGGAGAGGTAGTGAGGATGGCTATCCTAACTTATGCGTTACAAGCTCAACATGTACCGAAAAACCAGTTCGTGGAGTTGCGGCATATAAGTTGATGGGTAAGGCTTAACATTGGTGGCAAGAGAAGTGCCAACTGTTTCTTTTGCAGTTTTTACTTAAGATTTTTAATTTCTAAACGGTATAGCTTGGATTCTTGTTAAAAGTGTTTTAAAGCTTAAAACAATTTTGAAAAATCAGTTTGAAACTTTTATTTAAAATGTTTTGTTTTTGAAAACTAAGTTGAAACTCTTGGTCTGAATAATATGGTTTGAAAAGTGCATTTTAAGATTTTCTTGATTTGTGATTTTGGTTTATAAATTGTCTCAACAAAAAGGGATTCGACTTGAAATTATGATTTAAGGATTTTAAATGAATTCAAGAAAGTTATGGTTCAAAGTAATTGATTTAAGAATAAATTATTTGAGTCTTTTGAAAAAGATTTGATATTGATCTTGTTTTGAAGATATTGTAAACTGTTACAAAATCGGTGTTTGTTTCAAGAAAAAATTTTGGATGCTTAATGACGATAATTAGAGTGACGCAGCAGAAGATGAGAGAGAACATCGACATGGTAGAACGCTTCGAGGAGGACATATCGAGTGATTCGAATTTTCGAGGGCGAAAATTTTATTAGGAGGGGAGGATGTAAGAACCCGAGTTTTTCACGGAAAACTGTTTTTATAAAAAATAATATTAGTGCTCGGAATAGATTCAAAATTTAGAAGTTTTAATTTAAAAATAAAAAGGGTGAAATTTGATTTCAGTGAATTTTTTTGAGTTGAAAAATGTATTTCTTTCGAAAAGTTTTGTAAAAATGCATACTGGCGCTTAAGCTGGCAGTACCGGCTCTAGTCTGTCCAGTACCACGTATTTTGGAAAATAATATTTTGAAGATTGGTTTATTGTTTTGAAATGGGTAAAAAATAATTTAGAATTGAAAACCAGACACTAATCTTAAAGGTTTTGGCCTAAAGTGAGTCAAACTGACCAAAAATGCTAACGGGTTAGACCAGGCCCAAATCGGGCCCAAGGCCCAACATATATAAGCTCATTTAATGAACTTTGAGCTCATTTTTCAGCCCTAAGAGAGAGAGGGTCGCGGTTTTAGAGAGGAGAGGAGAAGAGGGATGACACTATTCATCCTCCACTTCCGGGATCCATAACTTGAGCTACAAAGCTCTGATTGATGAGCCGTTTGCGACCACGCAAAGCTCTTGTCGAGATCTACATTTCTATCTAAGCAAACCTGGTAAGAACTGGAAGCTCAAGTCCCAGTTTGCTGCCTTAAGTTTCTGTATGGTTTTGGGTTTAGTTTTTGAGCAAGTTTTGTGGTTTTGCTTGTTTAGGTGATCTCTAGTAGCGGGTAGTTGTTGGAAATAGCCCCAATCATCTGTGGATAAGGTGAGTTGCTCATAAACCTTTATAGTATGGTATGTTGTGGTTTCTATGTTTTGATTTTGGTGATATATGTAATGTTAGTTTGAGCTTTGGTGCTTGTTGGAGTTGGCTTGGCCTTTTTGGAAGCTTGTTTGGACTCATGTGGTGGTTTGTGCATATTGGAAATTGGCCAAGGTATGATTTTAATTTTCTTTATGTAATATGTAACATTTATGGACACTTAAGCTAGTTGGCCTAATATATGATTGAATGTTGTTGGTGTATGAATAATTATATGTGAATTGATGTTAATTGTTGTTAGTATTGAATTATTGTGGTTGATGATAATTATTGGGAATTGTTAGTGTTAATGAGTATTGATGATTGGTGTTGTTGATGAGGGTTGATAAATGAAGTGGTGGTGTTGTGTGGAATGAATCCAAATACTAATAATAAGGATTATATGATTTGATGAGGTTGTTGGTATTTAATGATTATGAAGGTTGATGAGGAATGCGTGATTTATTGTTGTTAATGAGGATTTGTTGAGGTGGTTGTTGATTGATGATAAATATTGATATTGTTGGTAATTGAAGGTGAGTGTTGGGATTGTTGATAAATGATGTGAGTTATGAAGTTAGGATAAAGTATGATATTTGATGAATTGGAATGATTGATAAATGGCTATATTGGTGTTGATAGTATGATGTTGGAGATTGATGTTGAAATTGAAGATGATGATGGTTAGTAAGGGTATTATTAGGTATTTGATAGTGAGAATTTATGATTATATATGGTGGAGTGGTAAATTAGAGTATGACAAATGGTAAAATCCGATATGGGATAGAATTAATGTGGTTTTGGTTGGGTTGGGCTATGAAAGTTGGTAAATTGAGATTCTTGTGAGTTTTGGTAAAAGTTAGTTTTTGGTGAACTTTGTCTGATCACAACTTATGTCTCGATTTTTGAAATTTGTTGAAATGTGATTTAAATTAAAGTTCATTTAAAACTCTTCAAATTGATATAAGGTTTGTAAAATTTGGATTTTTGTAGAGAAAGTTATGATCATTCAAAGATTGGTGTCGAAATCTGAAAATTCTGCAGAGTTGCTGAATTTTGTGATTTCTGGTATGTGCGCATGCACACACCAATGGAGTTTTACAACCTGTGCGTACGCACAGCCCTGTGTGCAAGCACACGTTGAAAAGGTCAGTCTGTTGGGGCGGTAGCACAGCTTGTACGAGTGAACAGACTTGAGAATTTCGTATCTGTGCATACGCACACCCCTGTGCGTACGCACACTTAAAAATCTTCCTGGCGTGCGCACGCACACCCCTGTGCGTACGCACATGCCCTGTTTCTCAAATTTAAAACGTGTTTTCAACTATTTTACCTTCCCAATAAGATTGTAAGCTTCTGTGACACCAATTTTAGACTTTTGGGCTTAATTTTGGGTATAAGAACTTGGAAAAGAACTTTAGAGGTTTGGTTGATGTCATTTTGAAAAGTTAGCAAACGGAGGCTTAGGTTTTTGAGATTGATGGACTTGTGGATGTGGATAGTGAGCCAGGTACTATATCCTTGGAATCATAGTGAGCCAGGCACTATATCCTTGGAATGATTTGTGATGAATTATATGTTGTTGTTGTTTTCCTTCTCTACCGCAAGAATGTGCCAGGTACTATATCCTCGGATTGAGCATGCAAGTGTGCCAGGCACTATATCCTCGGAACGATAGTGTGCTAGGCACTATATCCTCGGAATAAAAGCGTGCAGGGCACTATATCCTCGGAAGTGGCAAAAAGGCGATGTGAAGTTCTAGGATTGCCTTCGGCGTCCCGGAGCCTTACATCTTACATTATTGGGCACTATTACCATACTGATCGAGAACCTCTGGTTCTCATTCCATACTTTGTTGTTGTTTTTTAGACGCAGGTTACAAATCCATTTCAGTGAGATTGCGGATATGGTGACAGAGTGGAGTATGGTTCCTCCTTGGTTTATTTCTATTTTACTTTGTTATAGTTACTCTCACATTTCTTTGCATATTTACCTTTATGGCCTTAGAGGCTTATTTGAGATATAAGTTGTATAAGCTGTTTTAACTCTAAAGCTCTGTATTTTTCTGTGTATAACTAGTCGGCTTAAACTCCACAAGTTGAGGCTAGTTCCCTATGAGTATTATATTCTTATATTTATATATGTTCTTTTCTCTTGCATCTATACTTTGTGTCTTGTCCGATAGCTTCGTGTGAACGTTTCGCGCTTTTGTAAATCTGTCTTTGAGCTTAATCCTTCATCGGGCTTCTAGAATATATTATTTCCTTCTATATATAAATATGTATAAGGCTTAGGACTGTCGTAACCTCTGATTAACATTTGCTTTACGGCTAGAGGTAAGGTTTAGGGTAATTGAGGTATTATAGAAAATTTATTATTAGCATGAAAAATAAGGTAATTTGATAATTTAATAGTACATTCAGGAGATAAATTATACAAAGATGGTACTAAGAGTACAATAATATAGATATATTGTAAAAAAATAATTCATATTAAATGATATACTAACAACATAAATTTATTAATGGGAAGTATAACTTAGAGTATCTGACACAGAGTATTGATGAGGGGCATATTTGTGATATCTTCTAATAGTGTTGTTATATTAGTTGTACCACTCGATGTATCAATTTATTTTTCTCGTCTACTACTTTTTCGGTAACGGGCAGTGGCAGAGCTTAACTAGGGCAATGGGGCCATGGCCCCCCAATTTTTTTAAAAAAAAAATTAATAGTAGTTCTTCAAAAAATAAAGAATAGTTCAGTTGGCTCAAATGCTTTACTATAATTTAGGGTACCTAGGTTTAATTCCTAAAATCATCATGCTTGCTGCTTTGTTTCTCATTATAAAAATACGTTTTGCTTCTCATTCTAAAATTAGGTATTCTTTATTTAATTTAATATTATTTTATATATTACTGTTTATTTAATTTAATTTTTTATATGATAAAAAATATTAGAATATTCAATAAGTATTGATATTATTGTATTGTATAAATTGATAAAAAAAATCAATAAATATTATAAATTTTAATATTTATCCTTCTAATTTTTTTACATATTTTACAGGATATATATTCAAATTTTTATACAAAATAATGATTAAAAATAAAAAAATTGATATATTTTTAAGAGGAAGACTAATATTCAAGAAGGAGAATATATGACTTCTACAACATCACCTATAAATAGTTCTTCTACTTTAATGAATCACGAAAAAAGTGAGATACAACCTTAAAAAATTTAAAGAGTTGCATAAGATGAGTTTAACCTTAAATTTTTATATTAAATCCCCCCCCCCAAATTTTGTGCACGCCTTCTGGCGGTGTTGCTACCTCTATTCTTCACTCATATTTTGTCTTCGTCGCCTGGCATAATCTTGCCAAGTTGATCAACCACTTCCACCTGAATCTTTCATTGGTATCCTGTAAACTGTAATTAATCTAATTAATCAAAACAAACATATAAACATAGTTTTACACTTTTATTTAATGATGAAAAATAAATTATATTACGTTTTACGTTATATTTTGATTAAGTAAGAAGGATGCATGAGAAGATGGATGAGAAACCAAGGAAGTTTTTCTATTATGCAGTAATAATAATGTGGGTTAAGTATTTTTTTGTCCCTAAGGTTTAGGGTGAAAATCAAATTCGTCCCCGGCCTTTTTTTGTTATTAAAATCATTCTCAACGTTACAAAACATTATAAAATCGTTCTTTTCTATTTCAATTTTATTGTTTTGACCAAATTACCCTTAACAATTAATAAAAATAATAAAAACAATAAAAATAATATTAAGAAAATAAAAACAAAAACACCCCACCCCAACGGCCCAACCCCACATCCCACACCCCAGTACCCCACCCTCATCCCCAATCTCAATTTCTGAGTTTCCTCTCCATCCCCTTTCTCCTAATCTCTTCGAATCCAAGAATACCCGTTCTTCTCTCACACGACGATGCTAGCAACAGCGGCGCCGTCGCTCTCCGACACTGCCACCATTGCTTCCACCGCCTGGACCGGTCGATCCACTATTTTTGCTCCCTCCGATTCCTCCCTCTGCACATGCTTCTCTTGCTCTGTTCCCAGCCTACTCTGCGAGCACATAGTTCCAGGCCTGTTCACCATCGAGTACCTTCGCAGACTCGCTTTTGGCACGAAGATTGAAACCCTGAGCCCTAGCCCTCTTCCTTCTAGAGGCCGTGCGCTCCCACATCTCAGCCACCGCGAGGTCTATGGGATCTTCACATGCAACCGCATCCTCTTCAACCACGTGCAAGATCACACGGGTCGTTGGCCGGATCAAGATTGGGATGCAGAGAAAGCTCTTCTTGTCCGTCGAGCTCCATTACCTACAGCTGCGACACGCCAGCACCAGCAGCAGTAGGAGAAATTTTTTTATTTTTGTCACTTCCTTCCTCTTTTCGTTCTTCCTTTTTTATTTTTTTATTTTTGAAGAACATAAAAAATTTTTATTGTTGCTGATTTTGATCTGAAGTTGCAGCTAATGATGTTTGTTGAATTGTTAAATCTAAAGTTTCTGTTGATTTATTTTATGGTTGTTATTGTTGAATTTGCTGAAAATACTAAATTTATTGTTGCTATTGTTGAATTTGAATGTTGCTGTTGTCGAATTTGGTTTTTGTTCAAGGAGAGAAGAAGAATTGGAGACTGGGGATGGGGACTTCGAAGATAGTAGGAGGAACAAGATGGTGAGGGAACAGGAAAGAGAGACTGTGGATGAGAGTGGGATACTAGGTGTGGCCGTGTGGGGGTGTTTTTGTTTTTATTTTTTTAATATTATTTTTATTAATTGTTAAGGGTAATTTGGTCAAAACAATAAAATTGAAATAGAAAATGACGATTTTATAATATTTTGTAACGTTGAGGATGATTTTAATAACAAAAAAAGGTCGGGGACGAATTTGATTTTCACCCCAAACTTTAGGGACGAAAAAAAATACTTATCCCTAATTATGTGAAGTGAGAGAGAATAAGAGAAGAAAGAGATAATTATAGAAGTCATGTGGATTTATGAGATAAGAGTGAACGTGAATGAAGATGAGGTAGTGGGAGTTCTGTAACTCGGAGTAACTAACGTATACTGGAGTAGGGTATTAGGAAGGAAAAAAGTGGAAAAAAGTTTTGGACACCAAAGCAGGTTTTGCCATTATATATTGTTATAGATTCGTCGCTTGGCATAATCTTGCCAAGTCGGTCGACTACTTCCATGTGAATCTTCCATTGGTATCCTGTCAACGGTAATTACTCTAATTAATCAAAACAAACATATAAACATAGTTTTACACTTTTATTTAATGATGAAAAATAAATTATATTATGTTTTATGTTATATTTAGATGAAATAGGAATGATGCATGAGAAGATGGATGAGAAACGAAAAAAATTTTTCTATTATGCAGTAATAATAATGTGAAGTGAGAGAATAAGAGAAGAAAGATATAATTATAGAAGTTATGTGGATTTATGAAATAAGAGTGAACACAAATGAAGATGAGGTAGTGGAAGTTCTGTTAGGAAGGATAAAAGTGAAAAAAAGTTTTAGACACTAAAACAGGATTTATCATTATATATTAGAGGCCTGCTACACATACAAGTCTTTTTGGCTTACAAGTCTTACAAGTTGGCACAAGCCCAACAAAACACACGCATTACACTCCCACATTGAAGAGTAAATAAACGCACGTTATTCAACCACTTCATGTTTCCAAAGCGCGCTACTCATCATGCATTATGAACGATTCTTCTTCTTCTTTCTCCATGAAATGAGTTTCTTGCCAAATTTGAAGATAATGGAACTTCAGAAATACACCCAAACGATTACAGAAATACACCCAAACGGTTACAGGAATTCACCCAAACGATTATAGAAATACACCCAAAGGATTACAGAAATACACCCAAAGGATTACAAAACTACACGCAAAAGATTTAAGAAATACACCCAAAATTCATTGAAGTACACCTTATGCATAATTCAGAACTCTTTCTCTTTCTCCTCCTCATCTTCTGCTGCTTCTTCTTCTTCAAAAACGATTTCAGAGCTTGATGTTAAAAAACAATGGAAATCGAGAATAACGAAGAAAGAAAACAAAGAGAAAAGCACGTAATGAAGAAGGAGAAAGAGAAGGCAAGAAACGAAAGAAAAGAAGAAGAAGAAGAGGAAGAGGAAGAAGAACGTGCAGCAAGAAAAAGAAGAAGGTACGGTGAAAACCTGCAGTAACGATTCGAAGCGTGTTAATATAAATGACTTGTAAAGACTTGTATAAAAAAACGCTTGTATATGGAGAATTATTCTATATATTATTATAGATATACATCCAACCATACTAATGGACCATAAATTTTTTATCGTCTTCCTTCCTCCTAATTCATTGCTAACATGATCATCAACGTCGTATGTTGATCTCTCTCGACATTCTTCCTTCAATGAAAAAACTTTTCACTATCTCTGAGAATTCTGCACCTATTATTTTCCATATCTTTTTTATAAACCTAAGATTGTATCCATCAAGCTCTGGCATTTTTGTAGATTCACACAACTAAATTGTTTCTTTTATCTCCTTATCCGTTGAAATTGTCTCAATCTTTACTGCTTATTCTTTTGTAATCTTCAGCACCATTCCATCTTGAAAACTAATGTTTTTTCTTTTTTCTTTTTTTTTTTTTATTTTTTTATTTTGAAATCGAAAGTGAACTAATTTTGTTTATTTATTTATTTATTGATTTATTTATTTTGTTCAGATTCCATAACTTTATTTTAATAAGCAACGGGCAGAAGCAAAAGAAACTTAGGTAGCTACATAAAAATAAGCATACAGCCAAGCCCAGATTGGCTTGTAGTTGGACGAAGCCCTTATTTTGAGTACCCCAATACTACAGAAACTGAAAAAAAAAAAAAGAACCTTGATTCTTCCCACCGAACCAAAAAAAGAAAAATCAAAAGAAAGAAAGAAGAAAGAAGAACCTAGATTGACTCACCAAAACAAAGAAAGATGGGTCAAAATTGAATTGTCTCGCTCACTAGTATAGACACAAGAGTGACAGGGAATTTAACTTTGTTCCTCCACTTATCTTGCTTCTTCTATGAGCTTCTTTTTCATTTGTTATAATAAGTTGCCATAAATAATGCAACGTTGAGACAAAATTTCAGTTTCAACACGATTCTACAATAAATGCTTAGATTGCTTACCAAAAATATTCTTGACTGTTCGTACCAACCGTCATAGAAATTTCAACATTTTTCATTTCAAATTTTATTTATTGGAACATTTATTTCAAAATATTTAGAGCAACTCCAATGCTAAGAAATAGAGTTCCTCTTCTGACATATGAGGACTCAATTATCATTAGAATGAAGAGGAAAAGATGGCTCTTTACGGGGATCAAGGTTGAGAGTCCCTCTAAACAGGGACTTGCAACAACCAATAAAATCATGTCATGTGGTAAGTTAATAAAAAAATAAAAAATATATTAAATATATATTAAATACTTATATATCTATTTAATTAATTATTTATATTAATTATTTAATAATTAGTTATATTAAATTATAATTAATATAAATAATTATGTTAAATCAATATCAAATATTATTTATATTGTTATATTAAATCATAATTAATTAAATTTATTTTATATAAAAAATAAATTTAATTTTTATATATTATAAAATAATTTTTAGTTGGATTATTTATTTTTATTTATAAAATTTAAAATACTAATTAAATTTAAGTTATTTATTTTAATATTTTATAATATTAAATTACTTTAAATTTATAAATTTAAATAATATTATTATAAAAAATAATAATTATATTAATTTTAATTACTTAATTAATTAATTAGGTGGGATTATAATAGGGATTAAAGTTAGTTCCTTTTAATGGAAATGAGAGAAATCTTTTGAATTTTTATTTATTGATTATGATATAAAATCTAATGTGAAATTATTTTTTATGACAAGTGGACCATAAATAGAGACTGAAATTAGTTCCCACTGGAAATAGTTTTATACGGTATCATATATGGTAAAACAACAAACCTACTTTTAATTATTTTTGCATTCGGCCATGGGTAAAACGAGAAACCCAATCTGAGTCTTGAAATTTGAGTCTTGAATTGATTTTTTCTAGGCAGCCCATTTACTTCATTGACTCATGATAATGGCCATTTGTCCATCGCAAGCTTCTTGTAATTAATGCTTGAGTTCTATTATGCCCAACCAGAGATTTCCACGAAATTTTTTATTTATTGAACTTATTTTCAAGCACGATAAACGGATAAAGCATTGTGGAAAATATTCTTAGATTTTATTATAACGATTTCAATTTAAATAATATATTGATTCAAATTAATCTATTATTCATTGCAATTTCTATATTCCTTTTTGTTTTTAAAATGCGTATATTCCTTGTGCATAATGGTTGATTATAGTATTTGTCAAAGTTAAAGTAGGGTTACTAAATTATCATGAGTTGTATATAAATCCTTGCAACTTTTTTTTTTTTTTGGAGGAGGGGAGAAGAGTGAAAAAGTATTACTAGAAATGGCAATGGAGTTATATGGGACGAAGGTTCTCTTTTATTTTTTATTTTCTTTTAGTAAATATTTTGTTTGTTTTTTTTTTTTTGTCATGGATTCTCATATCCACGAATATGATAGATATTCAGTTTTAAATTAAAAAAAAAAACTAACACAATTATAATAAAATTCAATACAATTCAATGAATTCAATCTAAACACAAATTTAACATAATTAATCTACACACAATTTTTAACATACAAATTAAAACAAACTAAAATAAAAAAATACTTCCAATAAAATAATATAACAATTTTTAGTGGTCGATCATAATTCGGTGATAGTACTCCAATCTTATAATGAGTAATTAGTTATTATAAATTTAAATATTATATATATCGTTAATTTGTTTCTTAATAAAACATATAAAAAAAGAAGATAAAAGTCACTAAACATACACTTATATATAAGATTGGCAATACTAACTCTATTTGCAGATATCCAATCCAATCAACCGATTCGGATAGAGTTGATAACTCGATTCACAGCGGGACGAGTTGAGAGCGAAGTGGGTTGAACTATGAGTAGGGTCGGGTACGGATTTAGGCCTAAATCAACTCGTACCCATGATATATTATAATTTATAATTAAACATTATTACACATATATATGTAATGAAGTTGATGAAATTAAATTCACATTCTCTTTTTATTTAGTTTAAAAAAATATTTATTATAATTTTGTTGCTTTTTAATTTTAATATGGACTTAATTTTGTATTTTCTATTTTATTAGTATGTTTATAAACTACGAAATGATTAAACTTTATGTTTGATTGAAAAATTGATTTGTGTAAAATTTTAGAGTGCGAATGGAGTTAGAGTTGAGAGATTATTAGCCCACAAATAGAATAGAATTGAGTAAATGTTAAATCATATTCTATTTTACTCATTTTTCAATCCTATTTATATAAAAATATTTATTTATTTTTTTTTTGGGTATATTTTGCAAATCCCCGTGAAAACGGGTACCACCTCCGTTTTTATTTATTTTCGAATGGGTTCGGTCCTTGTGAAAATTTTGTGAATTCCTGTTAGTTCCGTCGTCATGATTAATTCCTAAGGATAGATTTTTGCCATTTTTATGCATTACTCATTATTGTTTTTTATTTATATATTTATTTATTGAGCACCGCTAGGGAGACAATGAGATATGTATACAATGTATACAATGAGCTGTTTATTAGGCCCAATTAATATTAATAGAAAGAATTAATCAATTAATAACCCTAATCATATTTTAGCTGTTTATTTTAACATACCACCTAATTTCTTATATTCACAGTTTTTCCCCAAATCAATCAACCCCTTTGTTTTGCCGTTTTCCCTCCCCCCACACCCAAACCCTTGCTATTTTTGAACATTGCAGTAACGTGACAAAACCCAAACCCTCTCGATCCTTGATCACACACAATCCCTGTTGCAACAAAGGAAGGTCACCCATCAACTCATCAATCCTCACAATTGGTATCAATAACGGCGCCGTCTAAGTCCTGATCATCCTGCCGTCTCTTCAACGGAGCAGCTGGGCGCGACGCCGGCCATCGGGAACGCCCTCAAGGAGCCGTCATCCACGAAATGTGCAGCAGCCGACTTCTTCTCGCGTGGGCACTTTCATCTCCTACTATCGGAAGAAACCCCCACCTGCTCGTCAACGTATAGATCACCGGAACCTCAAAGAACATGTGTATGAAACGTGACGTATTCTAGCTGATCATTGTTAAAAATGGGTTGATATTTGTTGGATGGTTACTTTAACAGTATGTTGGATGGTCACTTTAATAGTATTTTGGATGTTCACTTTAAGTTTGCAAGTAGCAATTTATAAACATCTAACTCTTATATAAATAAGCATCCATGGTGAACAATTCATCGAACCATTCTCACCTTATTAGGCTGCTGACCGTCAGCAACAAAATGTTCGGGAGCTTCTTCCGGTGGTTTCAATGGAACCATTCTCACCTTATGATGCGGTGTCGCTAGAAGGAGCCACACGCTAGGAGAAGGGCGTTCACCAATGAGGACCTCAACGTCTCCGGGAGCGACTTCCGGTGAACACGAGCCAGTGAGAAAAAGAGATAGTAACGTCGGTGAGAGGGGTTGCGTTGTTGGTTGTGTCGGCGACGCCGTTCATAGAGAATAGGTCATGGTTTGTGTTTTGGTTTTACTGAATCCTAATTTTTTGAACCATTCAAACTAACAAATCTTCATAATTAATGATTATAATTCAGTATTAATTTCAATTAAACTCCTGGTATCCAAAATTTAATTTTAATTTCAATTAAACCCCATTGTATACATTGTATAATAATAGCATTGGTTACTCATACTTTTCCTTATTTAAAATATTGCTGATGCTTCATTGGCTCTATTGATAACCGAAAGGCCACATCAAGATTTATCATTGTTTCTAGTTATTTAAAGCCTTGATTATCGTCCAAGTGAAGATACTAGATTATAACGCATTCATATGGTGGAAACCCTTAGAAAGGATTTGACTTAAAAAAATGAAAGAAGGAAACATGCAACGTATTAGGCACAACATGGCTACATATATGTGCTAGTTTTTAATTAGTGGTGTCGTAAGCTTTTTCTCCATTTTTGCTTTTTATCTCTTAATCTTTTAATCTTCAATAATTTCGTCTCTATCTCTTTATTATGTAGGGACATTCTCCCCTTGTCTTTTTCTAGGAAGCATATTTGAGATAGATGATTTTTTTTTCTCCCTACCGTACCGATTATTTATGTTATTATTTCCTTATAGTATTTGTGGCAGATGGAAATTCAAACCAAAATAAAATAAAAATAATTTGATTAGTACTATATTAAAATGCTAAAATATATGTAAGTGTTGTTGGACAAAAAATTTAATCTTAAAAGACAAATATATATATTGATAGATGAGAGGTAGTATAGATAAATTACGGAAAATTTAATGATTTCTTTATTTATTAATTATACGTATGTCAAATTTGAGTTAAATCTCAAATAGTTTTTAAAATTTACCAAATATATCAATTTCGTTCTTGATTTATCAATTATATTTTTTATGTCTTTGAAACTAAAAAGAATATACTTAGTTGGTCTCTTATTTTATTTTTAGCCAATTTTATTGTTGCTGATAATAATATATCAGTGACATATCACGCTAAAGTGAGTAACGATTAAAATTTTTTTTGATTTAATTTAGTCTTTTATTCCTCTTTTTAACCCTAATTACAATAACATTTCATCATTTTCTTCTTTTTCTTTTATTTGTTCACCATCATTATTTTTCTTCTTCTTTGCTATAATTAATAAGTCAAAAACGAAATTAGTAAATCAAAGACAAAATTAATGCATTTCATAATTAAACTTCAGAAATTATTTTAAGATTTAACTCTACAGTCACATCTCTCCACTACAGTTAGCGTTCGATCTTTTTCTTTTCTGTTGATTTTGGTTTTGGTGTCAGCACCACCGCAGAAAGCTGATTTTGTGTCAACCCATGATACGAGCATATTATAATTTGTACATCATATCGAAGCATTTGGAATGCTTCACGCACCGAAATGATAAATTATTTGACCTGGCTAGCTAGATTTTTTTGTGCCATCTGCTATAGATATTATTGCTTGTTGATTTGTTGTCATGAGAGCCTGAAAATATCTATCTCGATTATAATAAACACGCATCCAATTTCTGGAATAATAATCCACTCTCAGTAATTCATCAAATTCATTAGTGTATGCATGTGTCTTTGTATTTTATTTCACTTTCGCTTGTGATGTGAACTTTTCTGTGTATATAACTACCAAAATATTTGAAAAACGATAAAGCAATCCAAATCAATTTAAAATTATTTTATTTTATATTTATTAATTATTTTTAAAATAATATATAAAATTATAAATATTAAATTAAATAAAATAATTTTAAATTATTATTGTGTCTTTAGTATTATTGATATGAATATTGCATGTTCATGTACACACGCGTAGAATGTTGTAATTCAGAGTAATATAATGATGTGATTTGATTTTTTTTTTGTCATTATTATTAGTAGTTCATGTATTTTACTAATATAGATAGATGCATACCAAAATATGATGAATTTGCAGAAATACTAGGAGCCTATAAGTTTAGTAAATAATTTTTTGGAGAATTAGTATACTACTCCAAGATTTAACGAAGTTAGCTTACTTAATTTTCAAAAGTATTAAAATTATTATTGTTTTGGCTAACAAGTGTTGTAATAAGGGTTTTAGTTAAAATTATTACAAGTGAATTTTTTATTTTTAAATAAATATTCAATTTAATTTTTGTTTAATTTTCACAAAAGATCTATGCGGCTTCTAATAAAATATAATTAATTAACAACGCAATCTCTAACTGTTCATTTTTTGAGATATGTCAATTCTTTGTTACCATACAACATGTATATTTATATACGAGGAATGCTAGGTGCCAGTAATTTTGGTATTTTATAACTATTAATTGGTCATTAATAATGTTTTTAATAGTGTGAGATTATATCTAATGGTGAGAAATCACTCACTTTTATTTTGATGGTTAAGTGCTCGCCAGAAAACACAAAAGTTGTTGGCCCTTAGACTTTTCCTTTATATATATATCATAAAGAAAAGTCTAGGGGGATAGCAACTTTGTTAAATTCTGGCCAACATGTAACCAGTAAAAAAAAGTGAACCATTGAATGAAATCTTACACCAATTTCACACCATTAAAACTATTTTAATGATTATTTGATGACTACAAATTAAATAACAAAAATTACTGACCCCTAACATCCCTCTTATCATAATGTATTAATATGAAGCTGCATATTCAACAAACTAACCGTGAATGAGAGAGGCAACGAATTAAAAGATGAATAATATTAGAAAAATAATAATTTAAAATTATTTTATTTATTTTAATATTTATAATTTTATGTATATAATATTTAAAATTATATACTTATTATATTTAATATTATGTATTTATTTTAGAAATAATTAATAAATATAAAATAAAATAATTTTAAGTTGATTTAAAATAATTTTTTCAACTATTTTCGTTAGAAGATAAGGTTAAACGAGCTTTCTCCCGTCCCCAATGCATATCCCTAGAATTTGTAATTTCGTGACTGAGCTTCTTGTAATCTTGTCACATATCCAATGGAGAGAACCAGAGAGATCACGATCGAACTACCTTTGTTTTATTTTATGTTTTGACGGGAACCTTTATTATTATTATTTTATTATTATTAAAAGAAATTAATCGATTATTTAAAAATTATCACGCTTGCATTGTAGCCGTTGAATTTAGAAGACATGTACCTATGTAGGACCTTCCCATCACTTTCTAGGTCCCAATAATGCTCCTATGCTGAACCCATTATGCATCTCTCTCTTCTTTGGAATAATATATACATATATTTTTAATACTCTACGAGAATATGAATTAAAGTAGCATATACATTCATGCCTGAGTTTTCCTGTAATACGGAATAAGACTCATCAGTGTCATGCATTAGACAAAGAAACTTTCCCAAGTCACCATAGATAACTAAGTTGAGCAAAGTATATATTTAACGAAACTCTTCCAAAAATATTTATAAATTTGTTCCATCTTACTGTATGTCTTATATTTACTTATTATAATAAAATTTTATATACTTTTTTAGCAATAATTGCACACACTATTACTTTCTTAATAACACTCCATGCTTGAGGAAAATTCAACATCCCAAAAATAGAGACATCCTTTGCCGAGATCACGTTAATGGAACCCTTATCAAAAATTCTTTCAAGAGAGATGAATCAAGATTGGTACGTCCCCTTTCTTCATGATTACCAGCCAATGAAAAGGGATACAATCAGCCTCCCATACAATTCTTATTATTGTTAGATCCGACCCATAATATAACTCGTTTACGAACAAATAATAACGGTTTACAATGTAATCTTTATATGAACACATCTTTATGGTAGCGTTTGAAAGAGAGACAAAGATAAAAAGATTAAGATTGAATCTGAGAGACAAAAATTAAAATAAGTTTTAGTATTGTATTTAGTGTAAAATAGAAGATAGAAATTGAAATAAGAATGAAGTCTTAATTTAATTTGCACAAAGAATAAAATTAGAATTAATTAATTAAAATAAGAATATTTTAAATACAAAATATTATTAAAATTTCAGTTTCTATTTTAAAAAATTTTATTCTTCTCTATTCTATTTTTTAAAAATACTAAAATATTAAAATTTTAAAGATAAAAACTAAAATTTTAATATTAATTTCTAAATTAATAAATATAATACTAAGTCTCAGTTTCATAATATCTGTTCTAATACCTCAAAATAAACATATGTAATCCTCGTCGCGGACAGCTGCTGCCCGGGGTGAAGGGCTGTACGTCTTCGGGTAAAGAATGTCTCTGCTGTCTGGTATGTTACTTTAACTTAAGCTTCAAGTATTCTTAAGAAATTTTTGTTCACAATGAATAAATATAGGATAGTAGGATGTGACAAATTTGTAAGTATTTTGAAAATTTTCATTCAATAAAATTTTCATAGAGTTCCATTGAATACTTTGTCAACTAAGTAGTGAAATGTTCCCAACCACACATTAATATTGGTGAATAATGACTCTAATTATTAACTATTTTTATTCTCTCCTTCAATCATGTCTTATTGTATTATATATACTATACAACTTGATGTCTTGTATATATCATGGATGGGTAGGAATGAATACGGAGTAGTCCTTCTGCTATTTGCCTTTATTATTTGTCTTTCGTCATGGAAGATTTAAAAAGCGTTATTTGTAACATAAAATTAATCATTATATATTTGTATATAAATATATTTATTATTTAATTTATTTTTAATATATATTTTATATTAATAATTAATTTTAGTGATTGATTTTTTAATGTAGACATAATATAGTTGAAAAGATTATATCTATGGGAGTTGATATTCCTTCTAATAAATTGTATTCATTCATATTTAGATCTTGAACAAATTCTTAAATGTTCACAAAATTGTTATAAATATTCATATGACGTCCAATTTCTTTCCTTTTTTTCGAAAACTACTCAAAAGGGTATTCATGACTCATGAGTAGTAAATTTATGTTCGAGCATTTTTCATATGTACAACAAAAGGTCATTAGGGGTTTGGACGAATTTTTTTAAAAGAAATATTTATTCTGTTATAATCACTTATTTATTCTTGTTCTGATGTCGGTAATATTTTTTCGATGTGTAGTTTAATTGTTTGCCATCTAAACCCTTTTCCATAGAGCACATGGCTGGAGTTGAAATGGTAACTCAGAAGTTCTTCAGTGATTATAGTTGGAATCGAATCAAGGATAGGTGAAGAAGTACCTACAAAAGATGTATATAAGAATTCTGAATATAAAATGTTAGAATTGAGAACATAAAAATATAAGATATGATATTAATTTGTAAAAAGTTCATAAATTTTCTTTAATGAGAGATAGAAAGTGCTTTATATAGACATTAAGTTGGTGAAAAATATTGATGTTACAACCATTTGGTCATTAAATCAGCAATAATAACTAATAAAATCGTTGATTACAAACTAAAAATGAATTATAATTAAGGCAGAATTATAACCAATAATGAACAATTAAGTCGAATTATAATTCTTATCGAGTAATTATCAATTCTCATTTGGGAGGGAATCATTTTGCTATTTGAGAATTTGGTGATCAGTGTTTCATAGGTCGTTATTTTGAGAGTCTGAAGATGGCAAGGGATGACTCCTACTTTCCTTGTCATACACCGAAAATGTCCCTCCATTCGTGAAACCTTCGACACACGATTTTGATGGTGTTCACCGCGCCACTCGTCGCCTTGGCCCCCCTAAAAACAAATAAAGAAACAAACCAACAAACTAGTATAATTCCCCACGCATGTGTAAAAGAAGGCAAATAATATGCCAGAAGATACACAGGCAAGAGTATATTCATATTTTAGTAGGAACTATAATACTGAACAGAGTACAACTTAAAAAATGGAAAGTACAGAGGAGGATCTAATTAGATATTATCATTCATTATTAGCTAAGAGTCTAACACTCTTAACACAAGAGAAACGTACAAAAATTTTTACCATGGACTCCAACACAAAGACATTAGACACCATTGATTCTCATGTACATACCAAAACACAAGTAACATACCTATAAGCTATAGTTACCTATATTTTCCACCTAGCTAGCACAAAGAGTCATTTTTTCAGCGTATCACAGCACAATCGCACTCATGAATTCATCAGCTTCAGCCTGCGCTTAGCTTGAGTTTTCGTTCTCCATCAACCGGGTCTGCAATTCTGTCGTTAATTAATTAATCAACTAATTGACTAATTAATCAGTCCTTCATACTCACATCACCCGATGAGAACAACTCACGGTCCATATCCGAAAATTGCAGCAACTTGAGCATAAGAACCATGATATCTTAATTCCAGTAGAAACTTTCACCAATCATTCACTAATCACTATGGTGACTGTGGTAGCAGTGGCGATTCACTATGCCAAGAAAGCACAACATCTTGCAACCCATCTTTCAAGTCCCTCCAATGAAGCTCCTCAAACTCGAAACCACCTTCAACCACCCTCACATCCACCATCAGCAACTCACCCTCTACAATCTCAAGAACCTCGACCACCAACACCACCTTCCCTTTCCTCAACCCAATCGCTCCGTTCTTTCCGACCTCAACCCTAAACCCTAAAACCCCGCCAATTTCCTTCACCTTCGCCTCTACCACCTCTGCCTTAGCATCTGAAGTAAACCTCTTCTCCCTCCTATTCCCAAAGGACGTTGTTTCAAACAACCCCCTCAAGTCCAAACCCGAAGACAGAGAAATGATATCAAACGCATTCATTCCTTTATTGTTAATCCCTTTGCAAGAACTCTCATAATAAGGATCCGAGCCGAATACACTCTCCTCGGGTTCGGGTTTTAAATATTTCTTGAACCATGAATTCTGGTAGAGAGCTTCTACACTCATGCGAGTTTCCGGGTTCGGGTCGAGTAACCGGTAGATAACGAAACGCGCAGGTTTCGATATCCACTCTGGGAACCGGTAATCTCGCCGGGAAATCTTCCGGCACATCTCCGGAATGTTTGAGTCGTTGAACGGGAGGCTTCCAGCGAGGAGATTGTAAAGGACAAGGCCGCAAGACCAGGCGTCTGCCTTTGAGCCGTCGTATCCGGCGGAGTTTCCACGGCGGCGGAGTATCTCCGGCGCGGTGTAAGCCGGAGTTCCGCATGCGGTTTGTAGGAGGCCGTTGTTGAGCTGTTCCGGAAGTGCGGAGAGGCCGAAATCGGAGACCTTCAGGTTTCCGGCGGCGTCGAGGAGGAGATTCTGCGGCTTAAGGTCTCGGTGTGCAACGCCGTTACGGTGGCAGAACCGGAGCGCAGAGACCAGCTGCTGGAAGTACCGCCTCGCCGCTTGCTCCGGAAGCGGTCCGCGGCGGAGGATCTTGGCGAATAGCTCCCCGCCAGCGGCGAACTCGACGACGAGGTGGATCTTGGTCCTGGTAGCCATGACCTCGTGGATCTTGAGGATGTTAGGGTGGTCGTGGAGGCGGCGCATGGCGGCGATCTCGCGAACGATGCGTGGCTCCATGGCGGCGTCCACCGTCTTGGATTTATCAATGATTTTGACTGCTACGGTGGAGCCATCGGAAAGCGTGAGCGCCTGGTAGACCTTGGCGAAGCTTCCGCGGCCGAGGAGGCGCGTGAGCTGGTACTTGCCGAGGATAGTGGTTGAGCGCGGCGAAGTTTGCGGCGGTGATAGTTGCTGTTGCGACTGCAATGGCGGTTCCATGGTTTCGTGCTTTATTTATTTATTGTTTTAGCGGAATGGCTAAAACGGTAAAACACCCACGGACAGAAATTGGTGTCTATGAGGAATTAGGTTTATATAGACAGAGGGGAATGAATGCTTTGGGTATTGGCTTTGGTTTGTGAAGAGTGTAAGTGAGAAAGTTCAAGTTGCCTTCAACTTGAAATAACAAATTGACGAGTGATTTTTACGGGGTTTATGCCTATTTTTACTCAATTTGTTGCATTTTAAGCTCGTCGATGCCTTTTTTTGAATTATTTTTTATTTTATTAGTGGCATGTATCAAGCAGGTAAGGAATAATTTAATTAAAGGAAGGTAGAATACATGTTTAAAATTTGTCAAGAGAGATATTTTGCTTATTAGAAAATGATTATTGGTTGGCGTTAATAAATGGCGGTTAGCGTAGTTAGCAGCCGTTGAAACTTGGGTGTGGAAGATTGGTTTTGGGTATGGATTGTAACGTGCACCCTATCTGGCCTGTACTCAATCTGATCTCATTCGGTTGGGTAGGGTTATCAATCCGATTTGTAATAGGTAGGGTAGATATAGAAAGCGATATGTTAGTTCTTTAGGATGTATTTTCAGAACATGGAAGGTGAAAATTGTAAGTGTGCTACGTCATAGGATGTTGTGGAATTTTGATTCTCACAAAAGAGTTTGTCGATGATGGACCTCTGACTAATAGTAAGGTGGTGCACGAAATTGTGATGTCAATGTTCACATTACTTTCTTACAACTTCGCACAACTAACCAGCAAGTGCACTGGGTCGTCTAAGTAATACCCTACGTGAGTAAGGGTCGATCCCACGGAGATTGTTGGCTTGAAGCAAGCTATGGTTATCTTGTAACTCTTAGTCAGGATATAATATCACTGATAATTTTTAGTTTGAATTGTAAAAAGTAAAAGGGCCAGAACACAAATTATACTTGTATACAGTAATGGAGAATATGTTGGAGTTTTGGAGATGCTTTGTCTTCTGAATCTCTGCTTTCCTCTGTCTTCTTGTTCACGCACGCACGTCCTCCTATGACAAGCTGTGTGTTGGTGGATCACCATTGTCAATGGCTACCATCCATCCTTCTAGTGAAAAGGGTCCAGGTGCGCTGTCACCGCACGGCTAATCATCTGCAGGTTCTCAATCGTACCGGAATAGGATTTACTATCCTTTTGCGTCTGTCACTACGCCCAGCACTCACGAGTTTGAAGCTTGTCACAGTCATTCAATCCCTGAATCCTACTCAGAATACCACAGACAAGGTTTAGACTTTCCGGATTCTCTTGAATGCTGCCATCAATCTAGCTTATACCACGAAGATTCTGATTAAAGGATCCAAGAGATATTCATTCATTCTACGGTGGAACGGAAGTGGTTGTCAGGTACGCGTTCGTGGGGGAATGATGATGATTGTCACGTTCATCACATTCATGTTGAAGTGCGAATGGATATCTTAGATAGGAACACACATGTTTGAATGAAAAACAGAAATACTTGCATTAATTCATCGAGACACAGCAGAGCTCCTCACCCCCAACAATGGAGTTTAGAGACTCATGCCGTCAAAGAGTACAAAGTTCAGATCTAAAATGTCATGAGATGAAAATTAAATATCTAAAAGTTGTTTAAATACTAAACTAGTAACCTAGGTTTACAAAAAATGAGTAAACTATGATAGATAGTGCAGAAATCCACTTCTGGGGCCCACTTGGTGTGTGCTGGGGCTGAGACTAAAGCTTCTCACGTGCCTGAGCTGTTTTGGGCGTTCAACGCCAGGCTGTAATCTGTTTCTGGCGTTGAACTCCAACTTGTAACGTGTTTCTGGCGCTGGACGCCAGACTGCAACATGGAACTGGCGTTGAACGCCAGTTTACGTCGTCTATCCTTGAGCAAAGTATGGACTATTATATAATTCTGGAAAGCCCTGGATGTCTACTTTCCAACGCAATTGGAAGCGCGTCAATTGGACTCCTGTAGCTCCAGAAATTCCATTCCGAGTGCAGAGAGGTCAGAATCCAACAGCATTAGCAGTCCTTTTTCAGCCTGAATCAGATTTTTGCTCAGCTCCCTCAATTTCAGCCAGAAAATACCTAAAATTATAGAAAAACACACAAACTCATAGTAAATTCCAGAAATATGAATTTTTCCTAGAAACTTATGAAAATAAACTAAAAACTAACTAAAACATACTAAAAACTATATGAAATTAACCCCAAAAAGCGTATAAAATATCCGCTCATCACAACACCAAACTTAAACTGTTGCTTGTTCCCAAGCAACTAGATAAATAAAATAGAATACTAATAAGTCAAGAAGCAATAATGTCTCAGAGTTTTTTTTTGAGTGAAGCTCAGATTCTAATTAGATGAGCGGGACTAGTAGCTTTTTGCTTCCGAACAGTTTTGGCACCTCACTTTATCCATTGAAGCTCAGAGTGATTGGCATCTATAGGAACTTAGAATTTAGATAGTGTTATTGATTCTCTTATTTCATTATGATGATTCTTGAACACAGCTACTTTATGAGTCTTGGCCGTGGCCCTAAGCACTTTGTTTTCCAGTATTACCACCAGATACATAAATGCCACAGACACATAATTGGGTGAACCTTTTCAGATTGTGACTCAGCTTTGCTAAAGTCCCCAATTAGAGGTGTCCAGGGTTCCTAAGCACACTCTTCTTTTGCTTTGGACCTTGACTTTAACCGCTTAGTCTCAAGTTTTCACTTGACACCTTCACGCCACAAGCACATGGTTAGGGACAGTTTGGTTTAGCCGCTTAGACCAGGATTTGGTTTCCTCAGGCCCTCATATCCACTGATGCTCAAAGCCTTGGATCCTTTTTATTACCCTTGCCTTTTGATTTTAAGGGTTATTGGCTTTTTGCTCTTGTCTTTTGGTTTTAAGAGCTTTGGCTTTTTCTGCTTGCTTTTTCTTTTTTTTTCTTTCTCTATTTTTTTTCTGCAAACTTTTGTATTCACTGCTTTTTCTTGCTTCAAGAATCATTTTTATGATTTTTCAGATTATCAATATGTCTCATGTTCATCATTCTTTCAAGAGCCAACATATTTAACAGTCTTAAACATCAAATTCAAAAGACATATGCACTGTTCAAGCATTCATTCAGAAGACAAAAAGTATTGCCACCACATATAAATAATTAGAATTTTTTATTAAAAACTCGAAAATTATTGACTCCTTATTCTAAAGAAAACCTTCTATTTTATTCATGTTTAATGATGATGAGAAAAATAAATTATAGCTTAATTGGAGATAGAATAAAAAATATAGATACTAATTACTACTATATGACTCCTAAGGTAAAACTCAAATAAAAAAAAGTTATCAAAGGGTTAAGGTTAAGATCAGAACTCAACAACCTTGACTTTGGGAAGCGGATGCTTCTTTAGTCTGTGGAGTGCTTCGCCCTTCAAGAGATAGTTTCTGACGCTTTAGTTCTCTTAATTCACGCCCTTGCACTTCTTGTTCTCTGAGCAGTTTGCAAAGCATGCTGTTTTGATTTTGCTGTTCTTTCTTCATTTGGTCCATGGTTTCTTGCAACTTAGTAACAGATGCTTCAAGATGCTCCCAGTATTCAAATTGAGGGAGTTCTGGTAGGAATTCTTGCGCCCTCCTCTTGATGATGTCATCCTGCACTTGTTGTTTTTCCATTGTGATTTTAGTGATTGGCTGCTCCACTGAGATATACTCTGTTATTCCCATCTTTACTCCAGCATCTTTGCAGAGTATAGAGATTAGGCTTGGATAAGCCAACCTGGCATCCTTAGAGTTCTTGTTTGCAAGTATGTAGAATTCGGATGGGATCAGTTGATGAATTTCTACTTCTTTTCCCAACATAATGCAATGGATCATCACTGCTCTTCTAACATTGACTTCAGAACGGTTGCTGGTGGGCAATATAGAACGCCCGATGAAGTCCAGCCATCCTCTGACGACTGGTTTGAGATCTTCTCTCTTGAGTTGATTTGGGACACCCTTCGTGCTGGTGGTCCACCTGGCTCTAGGGATGCATATATCCTCTAGAATCTTATCCAGGCCCTTGTTTGTTCTCATCATTCTCCTATTGAAGGAGTCTGGGTCATCTTTCAGCTGAGGTAGCTTAAAGATCTCCCTGATTTTGTCAGGGTGGATGTGAACAATCTTTCCTCTGACCACAGTCCTATAGTCATAGAGGGCAGTTCCAGATATTCTCTGCCTGTCTGTTTGCCACAGATTAGCGTAGAATTCCTGAACCATATTCCTTTCCACTTTCGTTTCAGGATTATCTAGGACTTCCCAGTTCCTGTTTCGAATCTGCTCTTGGATCTCTGGATATTCATCTTCTTTCAGATTGAACTTGACTTCCGGGATCACTGATCTTAGACCCATTATTTTGTAGTAATGGTCTGAATATTCTTTGGTTAAGAACCTCCCTTGATTCCAAAGTGGTTTTGGAACACTCTCTTTCTTGCCTCTTGGAGTGGGTTGTTTTCCTTTAGGAGCCATGATCTTAGTGGGTATGGTTTAGTGATCACGGATAAACACACCAAATTTAGAGGTTTGCTTGTCCTCAAGCAAAAGAAAAGAAAGGAGAGGGATAGAAGGAGAGCTAGTGTTGAATGGTGGATGAGAGGAGGGAGGCCGAATGTGTTTTTAAAAGGGAGGGGGGTGGGTTTTCGAAAATAGGGAGAAAGATAAGATAGAAGATTTGATTTAAAAAGAAATAAGTATGATAAGAAAAGATATAATTTAAAATTGAAGAGATATGAAAGATATTTGAAAAAGATAAATTTTGATTTTTGAAAAAGATAATATGGAGATTTAAAAAAAGATATTGATTAGTTGAAAAGATTTTAGAATGAAAAGAGATAGATTTGTTTTGAAAATTTGAAAAAGAGTTGAATTGGCTTGAAAAAAGGATTTGTGCTTATGGATTAAGATACATTTGATATTTTTAAAGTAGGATTTTTAGAAATTAGGGATTTTTAGAAATCAGGATTTGTAACATGTTTATGCAGGAAATCATGAATTGAAACATGAAAATTAAAATTAAAATGAAAAATATGAAGTAAAAACGAAATTACCTCCTCCCCATCATCCTGGCGTTTGAACGCCCAAACGCTGCATGTTTTGGGCGTTCAATGCCCAACTGCTGCTTCTCCTGGGCGTTCAACGCCCAGCAGTTGCTTCTTTCTGGTGTTGAACGCCAGGAACTCCTTTGTCACTGGGTATTTTTCTGAACGCCCAGGACGCTGTAAATCTGGCGTTAAACGCCCAGAAGGAGCTTCTTTCTGGCGTTCAACGCCCAGAAGATGCTTCTTTCTGGCGTTTAACGCCCATATGGCTATCCTTACTGGCGTTCAACGCCTAGTAGATGCTTCTTTTGGGTGTTGAACGCCCAAAACAAACTTTTACTGGCGTTTTCTTGCCAGTGAGCTCTTTTTCTCTGTTTTGTGTGCAGAATCCTTTTGTAACCCTGTAAACTTATACAATTGACTCTTTACCTTAGTATCAATAAACTTTATATAAACAAATAAAATCAAGAATAGGGCAAAATGCTTAGAGGAAATGATGCCCCATGGCTGGGTTGCCTCCCAGCAAGCGCTTCTTTATTGTCTTTAGCTGGACCTTGCTGAGTTTTTAATCTAGACTCAGCCTTGAGCACTCTTGCTCAACATTGCCTTCAAGATAGTGCTTGATTCCCTGTCCATTAACAATGAACTTCTTATCAAAATCAATATCTTGAAGCTCCACATAACCATATGGTGATACACTTGTAATCACATATGGTCCCCTCCACCGGGACTTCAGTTTCCCGGGGAATAGCCTGAGCCTAGAGTTAAACAACAGAACCTTTTGTCCTGGTTCAAAAATTCTAGATGACAGCTTTCTGTCATGCCACCTTTTTGACTTCTCTTTATAAAGCTTGGCATTTTCGAAGGCAGTGAATCTGAATTCCTCTAGCTCATTCAGCTGGAGCAATCTTTTTTCTCCAGCTAGTTTGGCATCAAAGTTTAGGAATCTGGTTGCCCAGTAGGCCTTATGTTCCAGTTCCACGGGCAAGTGACAAGCCTTACCATACACAAGTTGGTACGGAGAGGTCCCTATAGGAGTCTTGAATGCTGTTCTGTAAGCCCACAGAGCATCATCCAAGCTTCGTGCCCAATCCTCTCTACGGGTACTTACAGTCCATTCCAGGATTCTTTTTAGTTCTCTGTTAGAAACTTCAACTTGCCCATTTGTCTGTGGATGATATGGAGTCGCCACTTTGTGGCGAATCCCATACCAGACCATGGCAGAGTAAAGCTGTTTGTTGCAGAAGTGAGTGCCCCCATCACTGATTAGTACCCTAGGGATACCAAACCTGCTGAATATATGTTTCTGGAGGAACTTCAGCACTGTTTTAGTATCATTGGTGGGTGTGGCAATGGCCTCAACCCATTTTGATACATAGTCAACTGCCACCAGAATATAAGTGTTTGAGTATGATGGTGGGAAAGGTCCCATGAAATCAATACCCCATACGTCAAACAACTCAATATCCAAGATTCCTTGTTGAGGCATGGCGTAACTGTGAGGCAAATTACCAGCTCTCTGGCAACTGTCACAGTTACGTACAAACTCTCGGGAATCTCTGTAAAGTGTAGGCCAGTAGAAACCATATTGGAGGACCTTGGTGGCTGTTCGCTCACCTCCGAAATGACCTCCATATTGTGATCCATGGCAATGCCATAAGATCCTTTGTGCTTCTTCCTTAGGCACACACCTACGGATTATGCCGTCTGCACATCTCTTAAAGAGATAGGGTTCATCCCACAAGTAGTACTTTGCATCAGTAATTAATTTTTTCTTTTGTTGCCTGCTGTACTCCTTGGGAATGAACCTTGCAGCTTTGTAGTTTGCAATATCTGCAAACCATGGTAATTCCTGAATGGTGAACAAATGCTCATCTGGAAAGGTTTCAGAGATCTCAATAGAGGGGGATGACGCCCCTTCCACTGGTTCTATCCGGGACAGATGGTCAGCCACTTGGTTCTCTGTCCCTTTTCTGTCTCTTATTTCTATATCAAACTCTTGCAGAAGCAGCACCCATCTTATGAGTCTGGGTTTTGAATCCTGCTTTGTGAGTAGATATTTAAGAGCAGCATGATCTGTGTACACAATCACTTTTGATCCTACTAAGTATGATCTAAACTTGTCAATGGCATAGACCACTACAAGCAATTCCTTTTCTGTGGTTGTGTAATTTTTCTGGGCATCATTTAGAACACGGCTAGCATAATAAATGACATGCAGAAGTTTGTCATGCCTCTGCCCCAGTACTGCACCAATGGCATGATCACTGGTATCACACATTAATTTGAATGGCAACGTCCAGTCTGGTGCAGAGATAACTGGTGCTGTGACCAGCTTAGCTTTCAGAGTTTCAAACGCCTGTAGGCACTCTGTGTCAAACACAAATGGCGTGTCAGCAGCTAGCAGATTGCTTAGAGGTTTTGCAATTTTTGAAAAATCCTTTATAAACCTCCTGTAGAATCCTGCATGCCCCAGAAAGCTTCTGATTGCCTTAACATTGGCAGGTGGTGGTAATTTTTCAATTACCTCTATTTTAGCTTGATCCACCTCTATTCTCTTGTTTGAAATTTTATGCCCAAGGACAATCCCTTCAGTCACCATAAAGTGACATTTTTCCCAGTTTAAAACCAGGTTGGTCTCTTGGCATCTTTTCAAAACCAGTGTCAGGTGATCAAGACAGAAGCTGAATGAGTCTCCATATACTGAGAAGTCATCCATGAAGACTTCCAGAAATTTTTCCACCATATTAGAGAAAATAGAGAGCATGCATCTTTGAAAGGTTGCAGGCGCATTACACAGCCCAAAAGGCTTCCTTCTGTAAGCAAATACTCCAGATGGACATGTGAATGCTGTTTTCTCTTGATCCTGGGGATCTACTGTAATTTGGTTGTAGCCTGAATAGCCATCCAAAAAGTAGTAATAATTATGACCTGCTAGTCTTTCTAGCATCTGGTCTATGAATGGTAAAGGAAAATGATCCTTTCTGGTGGCTGTATTGAGCCTTCTGTAATCAATACACATGCGCCACCCTGTAACTGTTCTTGTAGGAACCAGTTCATTTTTTTCATTATGAACCACTGTCATGCCTCCCTTTTTAGGGACAACTTGAACAGGACTCACCCAGGGGCTATCAGAAATAGGATAAATAATCCCAGCCTCCAGTAATTTAGTGACCTCTTTCTGCACCACTTCCTTCATGGATGGATTTAGCCGCCTCTGTGGTTGAACCACTGGCTTAGCATCATCCTCCAATAGGATTTTGTGCATGCATCTTGATGGGCTTATGCCCTTAAGGTCACTTATGGACCACCCAAGAGCTGTCTTGTGTGTCCTTAGCACTTGAATTAGTGCTTCCTCTTTCTGTGGATTTAAAGCAGAGCTTATGATAACTGAAAAAGTATCACCTTCTCCCAGAAATGCATATTTTAGGGATGGTGGTAATGGTTTGAGCTCGAGTTTAGGAGGTTTTTTCTCTCCCTGAGGAAATTTCAGAGGCTCCTTCAATTCCTCTGAATCCTCTAAGTCAGGCGGAATATCTTTAAAAATATTTTCCAGCTCTGATTCGAGACTCTCAGCCATGTTGATCTCCTCCACCAGAGAGTCAATGAGATCAACTTTCATGCAGTCTTTTGGTGTGTCTGGATGCTGCATGGCATTGATAGCATTCAACTTAAACTCATCTTCATTGACTCTCAGGGTTATTTCCCCCTGTTGGACGTCAATGAGGGTTCGTCCAGTTGCTAAGAAGGGTCTTCCTAGAATGAGAGTAGCACTCTTGTGCTCCTCCATTTCCAGCACAACAAAATCAGTGGGAAAGGCAAATGGCCCAACCATGACAATCATGTCCTCAATCACGCCTGATGGGTATTTAATGGAGCCATCAGCAAGTTGGAGACATATCCGGGTTGGTTTAACTTCTTCAGTTAAACCAAGCTCTCTGATGGTGGATGCAGGTATTAGATTGATGCTTTTCCCAAGATCACATAGGGCTGTCTTGGTGCAATTACCCTCTAATATGCATGGTATCAGAAAGCTTTCGGGATCTTTAAGCTTTTCAGGAAAGCTTTTCAGAATGACTGCACTGCATTCTTCAGTGAGGAGAACTCTTTCAGTTTCTCTCCAATCCTTCTTATGACTTAAGATCTCTTTCATGAACTTGGCATAAGAAGGTATTTGCTCAAGTGCCTCTGCAAACGGAATCTTAATTTCAAGAGTCCTGAGATAATCTGCAAAGTGAGCAAATTGCTTATCCTGCTCCTCTTGGCGGAATTTTTGAAGCTAAGGTATCTTGGCTTTATATTCCTCAACCTTGGTTGCTGCAGGTTTATTTCCTACAGAAATGGTTGAAGAAGCCTTTTTAGAGGGGTTGTCATCAGCACTTGTGTGTGTCTGATCCTTCTCTGGCATTTGAATGCCAGAATTAGAAGCTGGAGTGACGTTAGACGCCAACTCCTTACCTGTTCCTGGCGTCTGAATGCCAGAACTGTGCTTCTTTTGGGCGTTCAACGCTAGTTCCTTGCTTGTTTCTGGCGTTGAACGCCAGTTCTGAGCATGGGCTGGGCGTTCAGCGCCAGCCTTCCACCCAATTTCTGGGCTCTTACTGTCCTCAGATGGATTTTGGGTGGTTTGCTCATTTCTTGGCTTCCTGCTGCCTTGAGGTGGGGTATTTAATGTTTTTCCACTTCTTAATTGAACTGCTTGGCATTCTTTTGTTATTTGTTTTGACAGCTGCTGTTTTGTTTGCTTCAATTGTTCTTCCATATTTATATTAGCCATCCTTGTCTCTTGTAGTCTATCTTTGAATTCGGCTAACTGCTGTGTTAGAAAGTCCAATTGCTGATTGAATTCAGTAGCTTGTTCAGCAGGATTGGGTTCAGTAATCACTGTTTTAGCCTCTTCTTTCATGGAAGATTTGCTGCTTAGGTACATATGCTGATTTCTGGCAACTGTATCAATGAGCTCTTGAGCTTCTTCAATTGTCTTTCTCATGTGGATAGATCCACCAGCTGAGTAATCTAGAGATATCTGAGCTCTTTCTGCAAGTCCATAATAGAAGATGTCTAACTGAACCCACTCTGAAAACATTTCAGAGGGGCATTTTCTTAGCATCTCTCTGTATCTCTCCCAGGCATCATAAAGAGATTCATTATCTCCTTGTTTAAAGCCTTGGATGTCCAGCCTTAGCTGTGTCATCCGTTTTAGAGGAAATTATTGATTCAGGAATTTCTCTGTCAGCTGTTTCCATGCATTTATGCTAGCCTTAGGTTGGTTATTTAACCACCTCTTGGCTTGGTCTTATACAGCAAATGAAAACAGTAGTAATCTGTAGACATTCTGATCTACTTTCTTATCATGTACTGTGTCAACAATTTGTAAAAATTGTGCCAGAAACTCTGTAGGTTCTTCCTGTGGAAGACTGGAATACTGGCAGCTTTGCTGCACCATGATAATGAGTTGAGGATTCAACTCAAAGCTACTGACTCCAATGGAGGGTATGCAGATACTACTCCTATATGAAGCAGTAGAGGGGTTAGCATATGATCCCAGAGTCCTTCTGGACTGTTCATTTCCACTTAGATCTATGATGGAGAAAGGTAGATGATGTAGAAAATTTTTTTTTAAATTTTTATTTATTTATTTATTTATTTCGAAAATAAAATAAATTAAAATGAAATAAATAAAAATGGGTGAAGATTTTCGAAAAATGGAGAGAGAGAGAAAAAAATGGTTAGGAAGTTTTGAAAAAGATATGGTTGAAAGGATTTGATTTGAAAAAAAAAGATTTTAAATTTTGAAAAAAAATATGAATTTTAAAAGTGAATTTCGAAAATTTGCTTTATAATAGAGAGAAAAGATATTTTTGAATTTAAAGAGGAAAGAGAAAAACAATAAGATATCATAAGATTTAAAATTTTTAGATCTAATGCTCCTTATTTTCGAAAATTTTGGAGGAAAAACACCAAGGAACCCCAAACTTAAAAATTTTAAGATCAAGACACAAGAAAAACTCAAGAATACTTTGAAGATTCACAAGAACACAAGAACATGAAGAAAGAACACCAAACTTAAAATTTTTAGAAAACCAAACAAAAATTTTCGAAAATTATAGAAAGTTTAACAAGAAAACACCAAATTTAAAGTTTGGCACAAGATTAAATCAAGAAAAATTATTTTTGAAAAAGATTTTTAATAGAACCAGTGCCCAACCATCAAGAACATAAACCAATGCTCTAGCCAATTGAGCTGTAAATGTAACACTTGTTTTGAAGAAGTATTTTTAATAACTAAGAAAAAAAATTTTTTTTTGAAAACTAATGTTTTGAAAAGGCACACGAAAAATAAGAAAAGAAACAGAACAAGAAAAACTAAAAACTAATAAAGAAAAATAATATTTTTGAAATTTTTTTTTGAAAAGAATATAAAAGACTCTGACCCAAAAGACAAAATTTTCCTAATCTAGGCAACAGGATTCACTGTCAGTTGTTCAAACTCAAACAATCCCCGGCAACGGCGCCAAAAACTTGGTGCACGAAATTGTGTTGTCAATGTTCACATTACTCTCTTACAACTTTGCACAACTAACCAGCAAGTGCACTGGTTCGTCCAAGTAATACCTTACGTGAGTAAGGGTCGATCCCACGGAGATTGTTGGCTTGAAGAAAGCTATGGTTATCTTGTAACTCTTAGTCCGGATATAATATCACTGATAATTTTTAGTTTGAATTGTAAAAAGTAAAAGGGGCAGAACACAAATTATACTTGTATGCAGTAATGGAGAATATGTTGGAGTTTTGGAGATGCTTTGTCTTCTGAATCTCTGCTTTCCTCTGTCTTCTTGTTCACGCACGCACGTCCTCCTATGGCAAGCTGTGTGTTGGTGGATCACCGTTGTCAATGGCTACCATCCATCCTTCCAGTGAAAAGGGTCCAAGTGCGTTGTCACCGCACGGCTAATCATCTGCAGGTTCTCAATCGTACTGGAATAGGATTTACTATCCTTTTGCGTCTGTCACTATGCCTAGCACTCGCGAGTTTGAAGCTCGTCACAGTCATTCAATCCCTGAATCCTACTCGGAATACCACAGACAAGGTTTAGACTTTCCGGATTCTCTTGAATGCTGCCATCAATCTAGCTTATACCACGAAGATTCTGATTAAGGGATCCAAGAGATATTCATTCATTCTACGATGGAACAGAAGTGGTTGTCAGGCACGCATTCGTGGGGGAATGATGATGATTGTCATGTTTGAATGGAAAACAGAAATACTTGCATTAATTCATCGAGACACAGCAGAGCTCCTCACCCCCAACAATGGAGTTTAGAGACTCATGCTGTCAAAGAGTACAAAGTTCAGATCTAAAATGTCATGAGATGAAAATTAAATCTCTAAAAGTTGTTTAAATACTAAACTAGTAACCTAGGTTTACAGAAAATGAGTAAACTATGATAGATAGTGTAGAAATCCACTTCTGGGGCCCACTTGGTGTGTGCTGGGGCTGAGACTAAAGCTTCTCACGTGCCTGGGCTGTTTTGGGCGTTCAACGCCAGGATGTAACCTGTTTCTGGCGTTGAACTCCAACTTGTAACGTGTTTCTGGCGCTGGACGCTAGACTGCAACATGGAACTAGCGTTGAACGCAAGTTTACGTCGTCTATCCTTGAGCAAAGTATGGACTATTATATAATGCTGGAAAGCCCTGGATGTCTACTTTCCAACGCAATTGGAAGCGCGTCAATTGGACTTCTGTAGCTCCAGAAATTCCATTCCGAGTGCAGAGAGGTCAGAATCCAACAGCATCAGCAGTCCTTTTTCAGCCTGAATCATATTTTTGCTCAGCTCCCTCAATTTCAGCCAGAAAATACCTGAAATTACAGAAAAATACACAAACTCATAGTAAAGTCCAGAAATATGAATTTTGCCTAGAAATTTATGAAAATAAACTAAAAACTAACTAAAACATACTAAAAACTATATGAAATTAACCCCAAAAAGCATATAAAATATCCGCTCATCATAAGGTTTGCAAAGTGTTTGATGAGGTTGAAAACCCTCGGATGAACTATTCGATGAAGTACGGTTGAGGATAGTGAAGATAAGTTATGTTGGAGTTTGAATAGTTGAATTTCTAATGCTGGTATGAGATCAGTGTGCGAATATTAACCACGATGTTTTAATGCCAGCCTGTTTTGTAAACCTTCCGCCACGTTATACTATCGCCGCATGCTGGAACTATATTATCTTTTGCATCACACTTATACTATTATATCCTTATGCCATATGAGTATCCTGGGATTTGAAAGATGTATATGTATATTGATGTTGAGACCTTGTTGCTTCTTCTTTATATGTTACGACTTATGATTTTTCAGTATTTGAAATTATATATACATATATATGCCAAAACTTCATTTTTGCTTTTCCTAATGTGTTTAAAAGTGAAGATTGATGATTGAATTTTTGACGGTTTAGAATTCACAAATGAAAGCTCGTTGCAATATAGTTTCTAAACCAACACTAATCCTTTCATACAAAAATTTGTTTGTCGCTAAAACAAACCCCTAAAATTATAAACCGAAGTATTGGAACCTCGGGTTGTTCTCCCTAGGAATTGCGATAGAGTGCCTTGTTATTGGTTATGAGGTATGTTTAGGGTTTTTGAGATATTAGACATGAAATGTAAATGGCAATAAAAATAAACTACCAACTAACAAAGCTCTTGGCAAGATATGAGAACTAGAAGTCCTATCCTAATTATCCTCCTTAATTGTGACAACAAATTGTCCATTGCTACCACTTAGTTAATCTCTAACCATGGAGGAAAGTCAAGTGGATGAATTAACTTGATTCCACAAGTCCTAGCCAACTCCCAAAGGAAAGGCTAGCTTTAGTGGTATCCAAATCAATTAGCAACTTCTAATTATCAATCAACAAGGGAATTAGAAAATTCTAGCATCACTAATTACTCTACCTAGGCCAAGAGGAACAAAATCTATACTAAAGCTAAAAGAAGCATTTCATCAAACACATAAAAGGCAATAAAAGTAAACAACATGAATTAAGCAATGCAATAATAAAGGAACATGAATCATAAATTGCATTACAGGAAAGTGGAAGAACAAAAATGCATCAATATAAAAGTAAAGGATTACATGAATTAAAAGCAAAACTAGAGAGAGGAAAGGTAGAAGAAGAAGAATTACAAAGAGAAAAGTAAATCAAAGCATGAAATTAAACTAGATCTAAGAGATTCTAATCTAGATCTAACCTAATCCTAATCCTAGAGAGAAGGGAGAGCTTCTCTCTCTAAAACTAACTTTTTCTCCAAAATTAATCTAAAACTAAACTAGTGTGTAAAAGTGTGTTGATTTTTCTTCATTTCTTGGGTTAAATAGCATCAGAAGTGAGTTGGATTTGGGCCTGGGAAGCCCAGAATTCACCCCAGCGGATTCACTTTAAGTAGGTTACGTGTGGACATCGGCGCGTACACGTACAGTGCGCGTGCGCGTCGATTGACAATTTTCCAACCACGCGTACGCGTCATGTCCGCGCCATGACCTCACAATCCACGCGTGCGCGTCGTTGATCTTATCCCAAATCCTTACTTTTTCATGATTTCTCCACTTTGCATGCTTTCCTATCCATTCCTTTGATCCATTCCTAGCCTTTCCAATCTGAATTCACTTAACACACAAATCAAGGCATCTAGTGGAATCAAAGGTGAGTCAAGATTAAACAATTAAGGGCCTAAAAAGTATGTTTTCACACTTAAGCACAAATTAGGAGACAATCATAAAACCATGCTATTTCATTGAATAAATGTGGATAAAAGGTCACAAAATCTCCTAAATCAAGCACAAGATAAACCCTACAAATGGGGTTTATCAAAGATAAAGTGAATCGCTTTTGTTTTGTAATTAATTTTCGAGGACAAAAATTTTTATAAGGTAGGTAGAATGTAAGACCAAGAATGTTAGAAAATCTTATTAAGAGCTAATTTTGACTTATTTATTCATTAAGTACTTTAATCTCAAAAATTATTTTATTAAAGATAATTAAAGCAAAATTTAACTAATTGAGATGAAAGTAATTTAAGGTTTTATCTAATTTTATAATTATCGAATTATTTTTTATATTTAATTTGGTTTAAATAATGGATATTTTGGAAATTAATACTAATATTTTTATAAATAAAGAAAATTAATTATATTACCTTATAATTTCAATTAGAGTATTTGATTTCAAATCAATTATTACTTTGATACAATAAATAATATTTTAGAGTAATTTTAGAGATTTAATTATATTTCAGATTAACCCAAAATCCCCAATTTCATACACAAAACCCTAATTCCCAAATCAAAACCCTAAATCCCCAAAACACAACCCTAAGTTTCCTAAACCTATTCGCCATTCCCTCTTTCCCTGCTTCCTCAGCCACACACTTCCCTGCACTCACAAACGCGACACACACACAGAATAGAGGGAAAATAGAAGAAAGGGTTGCGATGTGAATAGAGGAAGAGGAACTAGCTGTGCTGCCATGCCCAATCGCCAAGCCTGCTTCGCTATCGCCGTCGTTCATCCATGTCTCACCGTCGCCATATGTGGAGTCGCCAAACGCTGTCGACCCCACACTACTGCCGCTGTCGCACGAACCAGAGGAGGGGAGACGTCATGTTGTGTATGATAGAGAGGCTGAATCAGAATCGCGCAGAGGAAAGGACATGCACCGATGTCGAGCTGCTGTGCACCACCAAGTTTGTCGCCATCGCCGTTCGTTTCAGCCGTCGCTGCCGTGGAGTTCATCGCTGTCGGAACAGAGAAGGAAGGAGAGAACTCGTTGAGTCGCCGTGAATCGCAAACAAGAAGGGAGAGGAAGCACGAATGGGAGCCACCGCGTTGCTGGGCTTGTCATTGCCGCGTTTGTGTGCCGATGCGTCACCGGAGTTCCATGCTGCCATTTTGGCCGTCGGAAACTGCCGCTAGGGCTCCTGTCTTGGTAAGTGTTTTTCATTTCCGAAATTGTTGAAATCGATATACTGTTATGTTTGGTTAGAGTTTTTGAGGTTTTGGTAATGTATGATCGATTCCTGGTTGTTGCATGTTGCACTTGCGGCTGCCGTTGTTGCGGCCCGAAAGAAAATGGAGTTTGGTCGTGTAGTTGAATCGCAATTGAGGTAGGGAAGTTTTCTTAAATTCATTTTACTTTTAAGAGTTTTTATAAGTCGATAAGAGTATGAAAAATGTATTTTTATAATTACGTGAGTCTTATGAATTGAATTGAACTATTTGGATGGCTGTGATTATTTATTTGATTTATTTATTGAATTATTGAGGAAGCTGGTTATTCTGAATTGCTGTTTTGGTTTGTTAAGTTGGTCATTGTTGAATTGATTTTTCTTGAATTACTAAAAGAGGTTTAATGTTGGAAATTAGTTTAATTTTGGAAATGTTTGATTTTAGAAAAGATTCAAAACCAAAATTTTGTTTGATTTTGGAAAGGATTGATATTTAAAGTTAGTTGGAAACGGATTGGAAAATGTGGTTTTGATGAGACCCGTAAGGGTGGCATAATCCAAATTTTAGAGGAGATGTTGCCCAAATTTTTATAAAAATGGGAGATTTCATTTGAAATGGTTATTTAATAAAGATTTAGATTTTTAAGGATTTCATAATTTGATTTTTGCAGTTATTAAGAAAAGGGTTATGTTTTGAAGTTTGAATTATTTAGAAATGAATGAATTATATTTTGAATTTGAATTATTGAAGAAAGTAATAAGAGGTATGACGAGAATGAGTGTGAGAATGAAGATTTATTTTGAACATGATTTTTGAATAATTGAATGATAATGAGAATGAATATGAAAGTGAAATTGAATTCGATTGAGATATCTGGGCAGTAGCAAGGATGATGGTTCATCCCGCTTGCTCCAGTTCAAGGCTTAAGGTTTGATAATAATTGTGATTGTTTTAGATTGAATGAATGTATGTTTGAGGTACCTGGGCAGTAGCAAGGTTTGTGGTTCATCCCAGGTCAGTGATTATGACGCTTGGGTAGTTTCAGCAGTAGTGGATTATTCCACTTGCTCTAGGTTGAGCTTTTAAACACCCGCTTGGGTAGTAGCCGCAGTAGTGGTTATTCCACTGGCTCTGGGTTAAGCAGGTAGTAGCAAGGGGGTTGTTGCTCAAACACACTTGCTCTGCATGGGTGTTTCTGTCCATGGTTAGCTACCAGGACATGTCGGGTTGGCTATATAACCGACAGATGATATCATCAGCCATAGGACAGGCATGCATCATATGCACTTGTATGCTTTGTGACGTTAGGATTTTTGCTAGTAAAGAATTTTACAAAAATAGTCGCGTTGTAGATATAGATTCTAAACCAACAGAAATCTCTTCGTACAAACGTTTTGGTTGTCACAAGTAACAAACCCCTAAATAAATTGATAACTGAAGTATTCAAACCTCGGGTCGTCTTCTCAAGGAACTGCAGGGAAGTATGTTCTTATTATTGGTTATGGAGATTGTAAATTGGGGGTTTGAGAATGAGGAGTGAATAATTTAATTCGCAAATAAAGTAAATGAAGGACAAGCAATTTAATTGGCAAGTAAAATAAATAAATGACTGTAAATAAACTTTTGGCAAGGTATGAGAAATTGGAGGTCCTATCCTAGTTATCCTTATCAATGATGATGAGAATTGAATCTTAATTCCACTTTGTTAACATTTACTAAGATAAAGGAAGGTCAAGGGATTAATTGGTTTGATCTTCGGATCCTATTTATTTCCTAAGAAAAGATTGGGATTATTGAAGTTCAATTCAATTAAAAAAGATAACAATTATCAATCATGTTTGAGTTTGATAACTCCTGAGTTACTGATTTTTTAACCAAGACCAAAGGGAGAAAAGTAAATCTACTGGAGTAAAAATGCCTTCAGATGGGAATAACAATAATGTAAATAAAGGAAAGTAATAATAAACTGAAATACCTCAAATAATATTAATTCAAAAGAGTAATCTGTAACATGGAAGAATTCATAAATCAAATTGAGAAAATAATAAAAAGGAATATTGAACCTGATAAAGAGATAATCCTGAAAGCGAATAAAATCCTAATTCTAAATCCTAAAGAGAGAAGAGAGAAGAGAGGGGAGAGAACTTCTCTCTCTAAACTAAATCTAAATCATCAAAACTAACTAAAGTGGAGACTCTCCTTGAATGGATGTATTCTCCCACTTCATAACCTCTGGTCTATGCCTTCTGGACTTGGATTTGGGCCAAAAAGGGCTTCAGAATTTGCTAGGAGCGTTTTCTGTAATTTCTGGTGCGTGGCCTCTGTCACGCGTCCGCGTGGGTCACGCGTTCGCGTCATTCGGAGTTTTCCTTGTCACGCGGTCGCGTCAGTCATGCGACCGCGTCATATATGTTTCGCTCGAGGCGCGCGGTCGCGTCAGTCATGTGGCTACGTCGTTGCTTCTTTGCGCTTGACATGCGGCCGCGTCGCCCATGCGATCACGTGGCTGCCAGTTTCTTCACAAACTCCGTTTTATGCTTTCCTTCCATTTTTGTATGTTTCCTTTCCATCCTTTGAGTCATTCCTGCCTTAGAAGATCTGAAACTACTCAACACACTAATCACGGCATCAAATGGAAATAAAGGTAATTAAAATAATTAATTTTAAAGTATAGGAAACATATTTTTCACATACATCACATAATAAGGAAGGAAAAGTAAAATCATGCAATTAATATGAATAAGTGGGTGAAGGATTGAATAAATCACTTAGATTAAGCACAAAATATATCATAAAATATGGGTTTATCAACCTCCCCACACTTAAACAATAGCATGTTCTCATGCTAAGTCCAAGATAAAGAGTAAGGTAAGGTTAAAGTGGTAGAATGCCATGCAATGCAATCTAATCTAAATGCAACTACATGCAAAATATTTCTACCTACTTAGTTAAAAGTAAATAAGTTCTCCAAGACAAACATAAATCAGATTTCACTAATTCAAATCATACAATAAAAAAAATAAGTAAACTTGTAAGAAGATAGCTCATGAAAGCAGGGAACATAGAATTGAGCACGGAACCCTTACTAGTAGTGTATATCACTCTAATCTCTCAAGTGTATAGGGTCAATCACTCTACTCTTCTCTAGTCGTGCTTTCTAAAATTTGTTCTTCACCTAACCAATCAACAATATTTAATATACCAATGCAAACATCATGAGGTCTTTTCAAGGTTGTAATGGGGCTAAGGTAAGGGTAAGGGTATATGTATATATAGTGAATGCAAGGCTAATTCTTTTCCATATAGAAGTAAGATAAGAGATATGCTTTAACATGATATAATTTTTTTGTATTCTTTAAAATTGTGAAAAGAACTAAAATTAAAGGGTTCAATTTCTAGGAGTATATAAATTAATTTGTGTCACATTTGAAATTAATACTCAAACTGTACATAATTTTAAAAAACACTATTATCAATCCAATGTCAAAAGTAAAAAAAAAAGTGTTAATGCAAACCTTGTGGTTTTATATGTTGTATTCTGCTTGCATTTTAAAGCATGGCTTTCTTAGCCAATTTACAAAAACTGAAGCTTTGAGAATATTTTTTTAGAATAAATGCTAAATGTATTGGGCATTACTGATTGACATGCCTTAACAACTCAAACTTGATCTAACTATAATGTGTGAAATCTTGCTTTTGTTTTTAAGTTTTCCTAGATAGTGCATTGAGAAATTATATTTACATTGTTCAAAAAGTGATTAGTGTAAGCTGTTGAGGATGAGTGGATAACAACTTTTTGTGTTAAGTCATCAATAAGTACGAAGTTATGGGTAGAGCAGAACTCCATACAAATTATTTTGATGGCTGCAGTAAGTTCATCAAATACTTATACTAAGACATTTAGTGGGATTAATGTTGATGGAAAGCGATTAGTTAAAAAAAGTAAGTATTGAGATATATGCAATCCTATGCTATAAAAACCAACAAAATAAATCATATATATTAAGAATAGGATTTTAATCATGTATCAGATTAAGTATATATAGAGTACATATAGAGTACTTGTCTGACATGATGATGGAATAAGAGGTATGTTATTTTTATTATTTCCATGTTGTGGAATAGTTTTTACAGTATTTTAAATATGAAATTCCCTTTGTTAAATGATAGGGAAGGTTCTTTTGTTTTAAAAAATAAAAGCTTATAGTAAATTATTTTTAAGAAAGCTGTTGGCAAAAATCTTTTTCCATTTTTTCTTTTCTTTGGGTCCTGATTAACGTGTGCTTGTATTGTACATTTAGCCATCATTCACAAGAATTTTGTGTCATGCCATCAAAATCAGCTTTGTTATTATTATGTTCTACACGTTAGTGTCCAACTTGAAAATATGTGCCTTTTGTGATTGGTTTAAATTGTGTAGGCTTTTACAGTGGTGTAGCACCTGGCGTTATTGGGTCTACCTTTTGAAGTTATTCATATTGACTCACTAAGTGTTATGTTTAGGAAAAAATACAATGTGACTGAATATGCCAAAGTGCCCCCCCTTCTGTTTCTGTTTCAGCACCCATTTTAATAGGTTACAGTCTGTTGTCTCACTCCTTTTAGGTATCAAAGCTTGTTGTCATACATTCCCTATATTCACTCCTTCTTTCTACATTCAAATGTATTTTAAGCATTAATTTCATGAAATTGTGACCATTTGGTTTTGCAAATAATAATGTTCTTCCTCATTTTAATGTATATTTGCAGGAGATACTCTTGGTTTCTGCTTTATATGAAATCTAGTTTTCTTCTAGATCTACAATAATATACCGTGTGATATATATAATATAATAATCATTAACCCCAAATTTTATATTAATTGGACATTGTTATGTATATAATTGAATAGCTAGCTTTTACTTATATTTTAAAAAAAATATCAATCTCCGACATAAAGTAGTTCAGTGAAACAGGGTCAACTAACCTTCAATTTATATGGAATCCTATTGGGGGGAAGCCTTGAAGTCTTGAGCTACTTACATTAATAGCCAATTAACAGTTACATTGAGCTTTGATATTTGCAAGAATTTAGTTTGCAGGGTCAAAACTTATTGATGACGTGTGTCTTGTAGTGATTTGATTCAAGAGCTGTACCCTTGCATGTTTATAAATTCTAAGTGGCCGGTTCAGTCCCCTATTGCAGCTCTTTCCCATTTCTTGAAGATAAGTATTGCTCATAAGTGTAGCAATGGTCGTATGAGCTTGTTGATTTTGTTTGAAATTTAAAATCAATAGTAAAAATATGTGCATGATAAGCAGCTCTTTTTCAGTGTATTTTTGCTTCTTATGCTTACTATATGTCATTCTGTTTCCTGAATTTTGATATCAATTAAAAAGCAAAATAGAAGATTTGCTAATGACTTTCAATATGATGCTACAACTTACATTTTACAAAACACCATCTACGAATGAGTTGCTGATCCTTTTCTATGTTCTCGGAAGTTATATTACTTTAAACACCAACTGCCAATGTACGTTCAGCTGATTTACTCAGATCAGTGTCACATTGAAACTAACCTTCTTTCTTTTTTTTTTTCAGTCTAACTCAACTGTGTCATCATTTGGATTATGAAACAGATCTCGAGGATGTGAAGTATTGGAGTTGGCACAATGAGGTTGTTGGAGTTTGGGTGCCTGGTTGCAGTTCTATGTGGTATTCTTGTGTCTGTGAAAGCTGAGATTAGCATTACTCTTTCTTTTAGTTGCATTGTCATAGCTACTGGTTTAAGCTATGTACCTACCTTATTTTAATTTAACTTTTTTGCACAAGACAGCTATAAGAAATGCTTGATTACAAGTAAAGCAAGTTGATTCCTTCGTGCCAAACAGAGTTGGAGTTTTGGTTCCAATTTTAGAGTTGTCTTCAGGAATTATTGAGTAACTTTTTAACTTTGAATTTGCTAGTATATAAGAAGGGCATCTTTGGGAATTGGGAAGGGTATATTAAATTGTGACTAAAAGAAAACCTTTTTACTAGTATACTTTGTGGCAGGATTTATTGTAACTTTGAATCTCCCAATGATTTTTATTGTTGCTTTATGATGTGGAGGCTGCTGTGAGTTATGAGATTAGAGTCATTTTTAGGTTTGATTTGCATTTATTTAATTTTCTATAGCGAATGTGATTTCTTTTCAAGTAGGTGCTTCTCTATGTGGATGAAAAGAAAATAGCAGCTTTATTTTTCTAATGATTGTTATGGTATTTAATTAAACTGATATAATCTGCAATGCAATTTTTTATACCTTTGACTATTGTATCAACATTTAGATAACTTCTCTACTGAATCTGTTGCTCAGATATTCAGAAAAAAGAAGCCCAAGAAGTAAAACTCAAACTTGTTTACAATTTCATAATTACTAAGGGGCCTATTTTGATCATCCCTTATTTTGATGAATAAGTTCTCATGAAAAAGGATTGGTATAAGAAGTGAGAACCTAGAAGATTCATTGGAGTTGTTGATAAAGGGTTGTAGCATGTTCCTTTCATTTCCAAGGCTTGTGATTCCAGCAGCAATCTATGGTATTTCGCTTCTGTCCCATTAGTATTTTACCAATGATATCTTTGATTTTCAGGTAAAATTTGAAACTTATGCTATAAAATATTTGAAGTGCACATTACTAGACAAAACACATTCTCATTTGCATTAATATATATCATTCATTTTAACTTGTGCCGGTCATATTTGGGATGTTTGTGTACAAGGCTGCAGTTCTAGTTCAAGTTAATAGAGACAATGAAGACTTACAATTAGTATTTCCAGAAAATGAGTTACTCAATTGAATGATATTTTATTTGAAGGAAAATGAAGAGAGCTATAACCAAAGCTATTCACTGCTTAAAGTCCTTCAAATTTTAATGGTTGAGGCCATTGTTGGCATAGTTAGAGTTGGTCAATTGGTTCTAATAATTGCCAGAAGATGTAGCTTTGATATGTCCATTTTTAGTTTGTTCATTCAAATTTAAGATTTCGATCATAGTTCTCTATTAATGAACTGAGTTTGATTGAGTTGCAAAAGTAATATATATAATGTAATATGAATGCAGGCAATAATTAGGGGTGTGACATGGCTTCTACATTATTTTTGGAATGTACACAATTAGCATGTTTATTTGATTCTCGATTTGGTAGTGAATTTGTTTGAAGTTATTTATTATGATGATGAATTGTTGATTTGCTGCAGATTGAGCATTAAGATCCAGTTGCATCTGATGCATTCCATGAATGGTAACCGCCGATGATTCAGATCGAGTCTCCATTTGGAACTGGGAACACCACCAATGCTGCTCTGCTCTCTGCTCGCCCAGTCTTCGTCAAGAATTTGCTTCAATATATGTTCAATTCAGTCGCAGATGTTAGGTGCTCTATTTGACATCAATTTGTTTTTTTCTCTTCTATCAGAAGATTAATAACTTTTATTAGAAGATACTTATGTAGAATACAATATTTTAGTTTTTTATAGTTTATTAGTAGTAAATTCTAAGTGATCTAATGTATATTTTGATATGGGTATGTTTAATTTAGTCTGAGATGTATGAATACTCATTTATGATCATCCCAATATTTTTAGTTCATTATAAATATATTTTGTTAAAGGATAATTTTTATTATTTAAAGAATATTGTATGGTATTATTATGTATTTATTTTTATTTTATAATTTTTGACTAATTTAATTAAAAAAAATAGGATTATATATATAATCATATTACTAAATATTAGTTTTTAGAAAAAAAATTATTAGAATATATATATATATATATAGAAAATAAAAAAAAACAATGAGGGACCTAAGGCTACACTTATATATAGTAGCTATAGTATACAAAAAAAAAGAGGGACCTAAGGCTACGCTTATAAAAAGTAGCTATGGTATACAATGTGGCTACGCTTTACAAGTGATGCAGTAGCGTTGAAAAGCGTAGCCTATTCTGGAAAAATGAAAGCTGAAAAGCGTAGCCTATTCCCAAACGCCAAAAGCGTAGCCCTTGGTGCAGAAAAGCGTAGCCTTTGAGAATAGGCAACGGCCGAATAGGAATCACCCCAAAAAGCATAGCCATAGCCCAAAAAGCGTAGCCGTAGTCTAAGGCATCATTTTTTTTTTACTTTTGGCTACACTTTTCAAGTGTACCTGAATGGGTGTTTTTCTTGTAGTGATGGGTAAGTGAGCTTTATAAATTGAATCTTTAATTAACCTAAGCTTTCCCTAACATACATATACTATATATAACTCTAGAATCATGCCTAGCTACCCATAGTCTTCACTTTTGCATTACATACTCATGTATCAATTTTTCTTTAATTTTATCACATATGCATTGATCTTTTATTAACTTAACATTGGGGTAATTTTGTCCCCTTATTTATTTATTTATATTATAATTTTTTTTCTCTTTTTTTTCTTTTTCTCTCTCTCTTTTTTTTAGAGAGACATAAAAACTAGAATAACATATCAATGCATATGGAATTTTTAATTTTCTGTTTTACATGAGTAGGTACCCAAATTTTCCAATATTCAAAATTAGAAACATGATACATTCCCTTATTAATCCAAGTTCCCACAGTTTCCCCACACTTAATTGTTTGCACAATCCCTATCTTAAGCTAACCGAAGATTCAATTGGGATATTTAATTATTTTTCTGCTTAAGGCTAGTGATGTGGTAAAATACAGAACAAATGGAGATTAAAAGGCTCAAAGTGGCTGACAAGGGTGATTTAAAGGGTAGGCTTATTTGGGATAAGTGAGCTAAAATCAAACAATGGCCTCAATCATATGCAAGCATGTAAATACACTAAATAATGGACATATAGATTGGAACAAAATATAGATTACAATCATAGAAAAGGAAACACACAAGAATAAAAATTTATGGTTAAATAATGTAACCATGTAAATAAGCTCAAATCTCACAGGTTGTGTGTTCTTTGGCTCAAATACCATGTTCCAAATACAACTTCAAACAAATTTAACACAAAATTTTTTTTCAATTTAAATTAGTGAAAATTTTTAAAAATAGGGTCTTAAAAAGAAATTTATTACTTTAACCAAGTAGTAACTAAATGCACAAAATCAAATAAATATGCAATCAAACATGCAAATGCAACAACTAACAAGAAAAATAAAATATTGGTGTTGATAAGAAAATACTAACCCATGGAGATCGGTATCGACCTCTCCACACTTAAAGATTGCACCATCCTCGGTGCATGCTGAGATGTGCAGGTGGACGGGTTGTTCCAACTGATGCTGTTCTTCAAGGATTGTGCAGATGGACTTGTTTGTCTCCCCTTTTAGAGGTTTCTCTCTTTTTTCGTCTTCGGTGGCCAGCCTGAAAGAAGAGAAAAAGAAGAAAAGTAACCCAAAAGATAGAAAATAAATAAAATATGGGTTTTAATGCCAAATGATAAGGGTCTCATTTACATGGAAGTTTCAACATGTACGTGAGAAAACAATAGAAGCCATGGCATACCAGTGGTGCAGAATTTGCAACAAAGGAGAGGAGAATGTGGTAATGCAAGATAGTATAAGTTCATATCAATGCAAGAGAAGTACAAGTATCATAAAAGATTAGCATTGATTTAAATAATGTTATCCAATCAGAATAAAACAAGTCATAAGCACTAAGATAATACCAGAAAAGATATAACAGTTGAATAAGAACATTTGAACACCAATGGAAAATAATAAATTTAGAAAAGAAAATAAAAATATACAAAATTAAAATGCAATGAATGAAAGTATGCGAATAAATAAAATAAAATAAAAGATAAGAAGAATGAGAAGGGAAATAAATGAAGTAAGAAAGAAAGAAGAAAGAAATAAGAAAAGATAAAAAATAAGGATTTGGAAAAGAAAAATATAAGATATTTTGGCAGAGTTGGATGAGCTATGCGGCGCAAGCGACGCGGTCGCGCGACTTGCGCTTAAACTGATTGATGCGGTCGCGTCGGTCACGCGGTCGCGTGACCCATTTTATGCTGCTGGCGCGAGGGTAGTCTCGCGCTCGCACAACTCTCTGTTCAAAATCATTAAATGCCAAATATTGGGCGACGCGATCGCGTGGGCATGCGATCACGTGAGTGGCCAGTATAAGCATATGACGCGGACGCGTCGGTCATACGTCCGCGTGGGAAGGATTGTGCGTTCAGCACCAATCCAGCACCATTCTAGCACAACTTTCAGATGTGCACCTTCGTACGTCAAAATCCTGGTCACGCAGCCGCGTGAGGCACGCTGTCGCGTGGGGCCCGCGGTCGCGTGGGAGGCCAGTATTCCCACTCGACACGGACGCGTCAGCGATGCGGTCGCGTGGGATGATTTGTGCCATTGGCATGCCTCCTCTGTTCGTTTATTATTTTCTCCCATCTCCTTGCGACGCGGACGCGTCAATCAGGCGGTCGCGTCGCGTAATTTTTTTTTTAAATAATGCAGTATGCAGAATGCAATGCTAATATGAATGTTATGCAAAACTCCAGGTTCAATAAAAAACAAACAAAACAGACTAGAATTAAAACTTAAAAAGGGACGATCATACCATGGTGGGTTGTCTCCCACCTAGCACTTTTAGTTAAAGTCCTTAAGTTGGACATTTGGTGAGCTCCCTGTTATGGTGGCTTGTGCTTGAACTCATCCAGGAATCTCCACCAATGTTTGTAATTCCAATGACCTCCGGGGTCCCAAACTAGGCGCAGAAAGCCTTCAAGTAAGTTAAAGCAAGTGACAAGGCCCTAAGAGTGCTGATTTCTAGATTGAATTCCGGGGTCCCAGACCTTGCCTTTGCACCCATCTTTTTGTTGATCATCATTTTTCCACTTGGGTGGTGAACAGTCGAAATTCTCACTGAGACATCCAAACAGCTTCCTAGACCCATTCAGTTGAGCTTTATACCAACCTTTGCGTTTAAACTTAAAGCTTCCAACCATAATGAACCTTGCAAGATAATTCTTACCACTGGCCATCTTCCTCTTACTCTTAATGCCACAAAGAGCTCTAAGTTGACCATCCGTCTCCAGTAGCCCATATTCAAGTGGAATTAGAAAGCTAAGGGATATGAATTTTACCCACTTGAATGTTGTGAAGGATGATGGCAACTTAGGGGGAGGGGTCTCCAATAACTTTAACAAGGTGATTCCAAGCTCCACTCCCTTGTGCTCTTTGACAACTTCCACCTCTTTGCAAGCTTCTTCAATTTCAACCTCTTCCTCTTGGTAGCTTTCTTCCAATTCAATCTCCTCTTCACTGCTTTCTAAGGGCATGGGAGGTTGTGCTTCTTCTTCTTTAATCTCTATCTCTTGATCAACCTCTTCCAAGTCTTCAACTATGATATGCTTTGGAGGTTGTACACCCTCCTCAACATCAAATGCAACCGTCTTGGAAGGAAGCTCTATGACTGGACTTTCCAATGAAGGTACAACATCTCTTAAGTCTGCAACCACTTCTTTCTTTTTAATAATTGCTACTTTGTCCAGTTGTTTAAGTATGAAATCATACTCATCCTCGATGATTTTCTTTCCATGACAACTCCTTTTGACTACTCTTTCATCTTCAAGGGTCTCTCCTACCTTTACTTGTAGGGCCTCCTCTAGCTCTTTATGAAGTATGAATTTGCGAAGATGATTCCTTCTTTCCTGTTCCATATCAATAGCATAATTGGGATCATCTTTCTCTTGGATTGATGGATGTGGGTGCTCTTCCATGGAGGGTGGTGATGGGATGAAAAAATCATTATGTGGTTGAAAAGGAAGTGTACTAGAGCTTGAGGGTTGAATATTGGAAGTAGAGGGTTGGTTCATGCGGGATATAAGATTTTGGAGTGTAGAGGTGAGACCAATGATGTTAGAGATGAGTGTATTGTTATCCAATGGAGGTTGGGGTGGATCTATGTATGGTTCATTTGGTTCATAGGGTGGTTGGTATGGTGGATGTGGGTTAGGGTCATATAGTGATGTTTAGTGATGAGGGGCTTGTGAGTATGGTGGTCCAAAGTCATGTTGAGGAGAGGGTTTATAGGCATATGATGGTGGTTGTTGATAGTTCATTGGAGGTGGTTGTTGCCATGAGGGTTGATTAAATCCTTGTGGCTCCTCCCATTTTTGATGGTTCCAACCTTGATGCCTGTTCTCATTGTAATTTCTTCTTCCTGTAACATAATTGTAACCAGACTCATAGCGATGGTGGTGAGAACTCATAATAGCAAATAAAAATTAAAAACGAAAACAAATTTTAAATTAAAAGGTTATTTAAATTTTGAATTTAAAAATTAAATTTTTGAATTTGAAAATTAAATTTTGAAATCTGAAATTTAAAATTTTGAATTTTAAATTTTTGAAATTTGAATTTTGAAATTTGAAATTTAAATATTGAAATTTGATTTTTGAAATAAGATAAGATAAGATTTTGAAAAAGATATGATTTTTTTTTTGAAAAAGATTTAAATTTTGAAATTTAAATTTTGAAATTTGAGATTTTAATTTTAATTTTTTAAATTTGAATTTTGAAAATTGAAATTTGAAATTGAAATTTGAGTTTTAAATTTTGAATTTTTGAATTTAATGAGGAAAGAGAAAAAACAATAAAATGACACCAAACTTAAAATTTTTAGATCAGAATGAGGAAAACAACTAAGAACAACTTGAAGATCAAGATGAACACGAAGAACAAATTTTTGAAATTTTTTTTAAATAACTAAATAAAAACCAATAACCTCTTAATTTATGAAAAAGCAAAAATAAAAATAAAAACAAATAAACAAGCAAAAAAAACAAATATTTACAATAACCAATAATAAGGCACACGTTTGCAATTCCCCGGCAACGGCGCCATTTTGACGTTAGGATTTTTGTTAGTAAAGAATTTTACAAAAATAGTCGTGTTGTAGATATAGATTCTAAACCAATAGAAATCCCTTCGTACAAACGTTTTGGTTGTCACAAGTAACAAACCTCTAAATAAATTGATAACCGAAGTATTCAAACCTCGGGTCGTCTTCTCAAGGAACTGCAGGGAATTATGTTCTTATTATTGGTTATGGAGATTGTAAATTGGGCGTTTGAGAATGAGGAGTGAATAATTTAATTTGCAAATAAAGTAAATGAAGGACAAGCAATTTAGTTGGCAAGTAAAATAAATAAATGACTGTAAATAAACTTTTGGCAAGGTATGAGAAATTGGAGGTCCTATCCTAGTTATCCTTATCAATGATGATGAGAATTGAATCTTAATTCCACTTTGTTAACCTTTACTAAGATAAAGGAAGGTCAAGGGATTAATTGGTTTGATCTTCGGATTCTATTTATTTCCTAAGAAAAGATTGGGATTATTGAAGTTCAATTCAATTAACAAAGATAACAATTATCAATCATGTTTGAGTTTGATAACTCCTGAGTTACTGATTTCTTAACCAAGACCAAAGGGAGAAAAGTAAATCTACTGGAATAAAAATACCTTCAGATGGGAATAACAATAATGTAAATAAAGGAAAGCAATAATAAACTGAAATACCTCAAATAACATTAATTCAAAAGAGTAATCCGTAACATGGAAGAATTCATAAATCAAATTGAGAAAATAATAAAAAGGAATATTGAACCTGATAAAGAGATAATCCTGAAAGCGAATAAAATCCTAATTCTAAATCCTAAAGAGAGAAGAGAGAAGAGAGAGGAGAGAACCTCTCTCTCTAAACTAAATCTAAATCATCAAAACTAACTAAAGTGGAGACTCTCCTTGAATGGATGTATTCTCCCACTTCATAACCTCTGGTCTATGCCTTCTGGACTTGGATTTGGGCCAAAAAGGGCTTCAGAATTCGCTGGGAGCATTTTCTGCAATTTTTGGTGCGTGGCCTCTGTCACGCGGTCGCGTCATTCGGAGTTTTCCTTGTCACGCGGTCGCGTCATTCATGCGGCCGCGTCGCTGCTTCTTTGCGCTGGGCATGCGGCCGCGTCGCCCATGCGATCGCGTGGCTGCCAGTTTCTTCACATACTCCGTTTTATGCTTTCCTTCCATTTTTGTATGTTTTCTTTCCATCCTTTGAGTCATTCCTGCCTTAGAAGATCTGAAACTACTCAACACACTAATCACGGCATCGAATGGAAATAAAGGTAATTAAAATAATTAATTTTAAAGCATAGGAAACATGTTTTTCACATACATCACATAATAAGGAAAGGAAAGTAAAATCATGCAATTAATATGAATAAGTGGGTGAAGGATTGAATAAATCACTTAGATTAAGCACAAAATATATCATAAAATATGGGTTTATCACTTTGCTTGAGTTTGAATTTGTTTGGGTTTGCCTAATTGCTTAACTATTGTTAACTGCTGTCTAAGCTATTTTATATCTGTGTTTTTCTTGTCTATTTTGCCTGTGTTTGTTTCTGTTGTGGTGACTTTAAGATTGGATATTGATGATGAAATGATCCTTTGGTTGTTGAATTGTTGAATTGCTCGAGCTGAAGGTTGTGATTAGTTTCTGATTAAGGTATTAGTATAGTATGAAAAATCAAGCTGGTTCAGCATAGACTTAATGAACCTATGCTTGGAACAGGTTGGTCATTCATACAGTCTAGAAAACTGATTGAGATTTTTCTTATAAAAAAAGAAAGGTTTTGGATTTTTGAAGAATAACATATGGTTTCTTTAAAAAGGTTTTGGATGATTGACAGTTGGATTTTTAGAAAGATTCATAAGACAAGCAATAGTCTCTATAATCGAAATATAGTTTTTTTTATTAAATATCCTCTTACAACAATTCCTAAACCCTCTATTAAGAACCCTTTCGAGAATGATGTTCTCACCCCCTACAAACTTCTCTTTTCAGGAAACGAACGAGAAAGCTTTTATGAAGAGTTGTTGAGTTTAGCTTATGCGATATGGATGTATTTGTTTGGTTATCATTATTCTTCCCTCGCCATTAATATTATAATTTTGTAAGAGGGATAGGAGTTGCATGAGTTGTGAGTATATAATATGTATAAGTTACTTGAGTAATAAGTTATGTATATTGGTATATGCTTGTTTGTTTTCAAAATAAGGTAATTTTTCCGGTTTTTCAAAGGAAATAGAGGCATGGCTTTGAGTCAAAGGCTCCTATTATATTATTAAGTATATGAATTTTCGTAATACTTCTTGCTATCAGAGTGGCGCAGCCGGAAGCGTGACATACTGATAGTGAGGGTGTTACAGGGTATGATTTAAGTACTTGTAAAATTAATGATTAGTTAATGTAAGAATCTGCCAACTCTTGATAAACAGTTTGAGCTTTATGATTGTATTGACTGAGATGAATAAAACCTTGGCCAAGGAGATTGAATAAATGAAGAAATGAATTTCTTAGGTCATTCACTGTTTATTATAATAATAGTAATAAGTTAGAGTTTGACAACTAAACCATACTCTAAGTATTAACCAAGAGCTGAAAAGATGGAAAAAATTGTACTTTGTTCTTTTCGGGTTCTTAATAAAATATATTACTTCATACTATAGGGTCGTTAAGAAGTGCTGCTAGAGGCCAACCTTGCTAGTTAAAATTAATATGACTACTTTACTATCCGCTTAGTATTGAACTTATGGGTCACATACTAATGTGTATTCTAATCTTTGTTAAAGAATTATTTGATTAGTATTTTGATTTGATCAAATAAATAATTATATTAATTTAATAAAATATTATTATATTCTTTGCTAGCACTAAAAGTATAATAATAATATGATAATTGAGAATATTAAATCAGAATTGAGAATAATTAGTTTTTCTATTTCTAAATTTTAATTCTAAGTTTGGATGGAATCCTAGCTGATTCATAATATTTCAATTTGAAATAAGATAAGATTTAAATATGACAAAAGTAGAACAAATAGACTAACCAACACAAAACTTTTATTCCTTTATCTCTACACATATAAATGTATGTGAATCTAATTCTTGAAAAAAAAATTTATAGTATGCAAAGAATTACAAAGAGGTTTCTCAATTTAGATAAAATATCATAGTTGTGAGAACCGAACCAATAATCGAACCAATCAGGCTACAGATTTACTGTTTCATTAGTTTAACCGATGAGCTACTGGTTGAACCGGCAGAATCGATCCCATGTAAATAAAAAATAAAAAATAGTCAAAAACCTAAAATTAAAATTTAAAAAATATATATGCTCACTAATATTTTAAAAAAATCAAGTTTCAACAAATTATAATCAACAAGTTATAATCTAGTTATTATTAAATAAGTATATAAAATATTAGTATTTTTTCATAATAAATATTTTTAATTTTATTGTTATATTAAAATAATTATTTTTTTATTTTAATACCTAATTAATTAGTTTATATTTATTACATTGTTATATACTATATGTATTTATTAAAAAATAATTATACTGTAATTAATTAAAATATTTGATATTTTTTATTTATATATATTTAATTACATTTATATTAATAATTGTGAATAACAAAAATATAATTAATTTAAATATAAGTGAGTATAAAATTAAAATAATATCTAAAAAAATTATTGTACATTTTTACTATATAATTAATAATTAGCATTTAAAATAGTAAGGAACAACATAGTTTAGTGGCAAGGAGAGCATGCATGCACAAAGAAGATCTAGGTTTGAACCACATCTTCATCAATTTCGAAATTTTCTCTTGAATGGTTCGGTTGAACTGATTTTCTACCAATTTTCTCTGATTTTGGGCAGTTTTTAACTGTTTTGACCGATTCTTATCCTTAAGCAGTTCGGAGACTGGACCAGACCGGTTAAGAGTCTGATTCACCGATTTTTCAGTCGAATCGTTTGGTCTAATCCGGTTCTTACAACTATGTATATCCATTAGTCAAAGAGTTGATAGCAAAGGTTAGTCTCGATGTGGATACACATATCACCTTTGTATCATCAAAGGATAAAGTTATTTTTACTAGCGTACTTCTAATCTATATTATTCAAATAAAATTTGAGCACAAAATACATCTTTCGGAGACTGGACCGGACTGGTTGAGAGTCCGATTCACCGATTTTTTAGTTAAACTGATCGGTTCGGTCTGGTTCTTACAACTATGTCAAATATCCATTGGTAAAAAAATTGACAGCAAATGTTGGTGTCGGTGTGGATACACATATTACCTTCGTATTATCAAATGATAAAGTTATTTTTACCAGCGTACACAGGTATTTGAATCTGATCTATACTATTCAAATAAAATTTAAGTACAAAATAGATCTTTATGATTATTTTAGGAAAAACTACCAAAAGTACCCATGAAGTTTACGAACTCTGACAAAAGTACCCATAAACTAAGGAAATTAACGCTGTACCCATGAAAGATGGGTTATGTATGACAAAAGTATCCAAATCCTAATTTTTTGTTGATTTTTTAATAAAATTCCTAAACTACCCCACCTTAACCCCATTCTACCGTCACTCCCTCTTTTCTCTTCTTCCTCTCTCCTCACTTATCCCTCAAAAACCCTCACAGAGTCACAAAAACTCTCTTCCTACCTCCTCATTGTCGGCCACCACCCACCTACTCCATTACCGCCAATCTCTTCCCCTCTCACTGCTTCTCACTCTCACTATTAAGGTGACTACAACACCTTCATCTCACACCTGTGACCCAACCTAAGGAGAATGCTGCCATGGCGCGTCTGTTGCAGCCGAGGAGAACACCGTCGTTGCACACCTGAGAAGAGAGAGGAGTCATGGTACTTTTGCATGCAGAAAGCGGGTTCGGTAAAGAGAAATCAGAGAAGAAAGGGAGGTGGCACTGTGGATGGAGGTTTTGCCATTGACGATATTACAGTCGGCCGGCGAAGAAAAATGTATTTCTTTTTTTTAAAACATTTTATTTTATTTTTCTTCTTTTCAGAAATTGATTTAGTTACTACTAAAATGATACTGTTCTATTTTTTTTAAATCTGCTTCTATTTTTTATGAAGGCTGAGATTGATTTACAGAAGATCCAGTTGATGGCTACTTCTACTTTTGATTTTTGCTGAAATAAATTTTAAATTGGATGAATGGATTTGTTGATTTTTTATGGTTGATGACTTTTTCTATTTCTAGTTTTGCTAAAGTGAATTGAAATTGGATGAATAGATTTGAAAATTTTTATGTTTTGAGTATTTTTTGGTGTTTGATTAATTTGGTTTGGGTATGGATTATAAACTTATGAGTGAATCGGTTGAGGTCCGATCCTCTACCACCACCACCACTACCATTGATTTCGGTCTGGTTTGTTGTAGGAGTAGTTTTAGACTCCATGGCAACAGTTGGTGCAAATTGAGTTATGAAAGGTTGAAAAAGTGAGTGGAGGTTGAGCGTAGGGTAGTTTAGGAATTTTATTAAAAAATCAACAAAAAATTAAGATTTGGATACTTTTGTCATACGGAACTCATCTTTCATGGGTACAGCGTTAATTTCCTTAGTGTATGGGTACTTTTGTCAGCGTTCGTAAACTTCATGGGTACTTTTGGTAGTTTTTCTTTATTACTTCCACTACATGTTATTTTTTTTTTTAGTTTTTCATGGTATTTTTCAATCTGGCAAGCCAAGAACTAATCCACTACAGTACTAATTTCCATTTAAGAGTTTGCTATTGGCCAACGGATTACTACATGTATAAGACAAGATTCGAACTACCAATACTTACTTAATAAGCAGACTAGTAAACTAACTATTAAACCACTAGTAAACTAACTATTAAACCAACCCAACTTAATTTTGCTATATATTATTATGAACACATAGTAATTCTCCAAGTCCTAATTTCATCTTCAATGGTCGATTTAGCTTTCTACAAGTGACAGTTAAAATTTAATCTTAATTACTGGTGATATATATATTTAGTGTTTGACTATGTTTAATAGTTTGCAAAAATGCTGCATGACTACAAAATAATAGTTATGATGTATTTAAGTATATTTATAAATATTATTTTATATATTTTTAGTAAAATAATTAATTATTAAAATATTTAAATATTTTATATTTAAATAATTAAAATTATTATGACAAAATAATAAAATATTTTTATAATGATATAATAAAAATTTTTTATAAATATCAAACAAGAATAAAAAATAAAAGATAAAAGAACAAAATAAAATTTTATCATTTTTTAATAAAATTTTAGAAATAAAAAATACTAAAAGGAAATATAAAAATAAAGATATAAATCAAATACAAACGAAAAGATTTTTAATGCCACAAATACCTCCTCAAAGCACTAAAGATACGAGGCTTTAATAATTTTTTTATAGTAAATAAAAAAAATATTATTTTTAAAAACAAAATAAAATCATTTTATTTATTGAAATTCTTCTTTTTTTAAGCAATTCGTCTAATGTATCAGCGAATTGCATTAAGTTCCTCAGTTATTCTAATAGTTCGACGAATTACATGCAATTCATCCAATTATAAAAGGTGCTCTTCCCATCCGTCATTTTCACTTTTTCTCAAATCCTTTATTCACTTTTCTCTCAATTCTTTCTTCTTTTTTCACTCAGCTATATTATTCATCTTATTTTAGGATATTTTTTCTCTTTATTCTTGTTTTTATTTATTTTTTATATTATATTTATTTAAATATTTAGTTTAGATAATATTAATAATAATAATATGATATTAATTATTATACGAATAAATATTTTAGAATAATTTATGATTTTAGAATTGATAATAATATATAGAGTAATTTTTAATTATTACAAGAATAAATATGTTAAAATAGATTTCAATATATAAAAATAAAAATTTATATTAGAACGCTTTATGATTTTAATTTAAAATTTAAAGTGTATTTAGAGATTTATATTATAGCATTGTGTGAATGTTTTTTATTAATAATCTACCTTCTCATCATCGGATACAAAGTTAATTTGATATGGATGGATAATTGGATCTCCAATTGTAGAGTACTTATTCAACATCTGCTTATCACATGTCTTCTGACAATATATTTGGATCTTCATGATTTAACCCCTTATTGCTTTTCTTAGATGATATGTTTAGATCAGCCATCAATCATCAACAAACATTCTTTCTCGTAGTCTCATCTAACTGGTTGTCATCACCAATCTCTGAAGAACTCCTCTCACATAGATCACCCTAAAAAACGAATAATTCCAAAATATAGATTCTGAAAAAATGACTGTACCAATACTTGATTAATTTTAAGTCATCATCACGTAGTCAATACCTGTGCCAAATAAGACATAATAACGCTATCAAACAGTCTAATACAACAAAATTACTAATTAATTCTTACTTATTAAAATAATACTTTTCGTAATAAAAAGTGTCATCCACTTTTATTGGATATCTATAGTAAATTTTTTTCACTCATTTTTTGTATTGTTAACCAATAGCATCAAAACAAAAATTACTCAGCGTCATTAGACATCTCATCTTCGGTGGCATGTCAATAAATATCAATTGAGCATAATTAATTATAACAGATTCATTATGATCTAATAATATTTTCTCATCACAATAAATTGCTAACAATGGCATGCGAGACATTTTAAAAGTAAAAAAGTGAGAGAAAGAAGTGAAAGAGGTAAAAAAAGTTAGAGGTAAGATTTGATGTGAGTAAATTCATCTCACACTTGTAAATAGATTTTGAGTAAGGTGCAGTTCGTCTCATCACTGAGCAAATTGAGAAAAGTGTGATGCAGTTTGCCGAGACATTAAGTAAACTGGATGCGAGACTAAAAGAAAATGGATTTTAGTAAATGATATTCAATTAATTTCTTTTGAAAAGTAGTATATATTTAAATTATAGAAAAAAATCCAACAAATTAACTAAGGACTAACTGATATAAAATTTTGCGATTCAACTCCTGTAGCAACCATAGGTCATAACAATATAGTTGTCCTACAAAAAAGTGTTCTAGAAATCTTTTTTCTAGAATAAGTTAGGATAAACTATTATTTTTACCTACGAATATTTAAAATGTTGACAAATCTATTTATGAAAAACCAAAACTAATCTAATACCCATGAAAGATAGACTTCTCTTGATAAAATTATCTAAATCTTAAAAGATATTAAAAATTTTTAAATTACCTTTTAACTTTATCTAACCTAACCTAACTTAAGCTAATCTAACCTCAACTCTAATCCTACTCCACTCTCAATCCCTAATCCACTGCCACCAATATCATCATCATCATCACTACCACCAATCTTGCTTCAGCTTATTAACCACTTGATCTAGTGGAATCTCATCTTGCTCTACCTTCACAATAGAGGAACATGACTCCTCTATTGGGTTTGTCTTGTTTTTCTCATCTTTTATGAAAATTCTTTTTCTTTGAATTTACCAAGAATGAAACTTGATCAAAAACAAAAATTTAGAAAAATCAACGTATAATATTATAGTAAATAAAGTGACCCAACTCAAGTAAAGAAAATAAAAATAGAAGTTTCGAAGATGAAATTAACTAGATCACAATTTATTTTAATTATGAGAAGTTTTTCACCTTCTACTGCTAAAAGAACTTGCTCTGATTAGATAATTCAACTAATTATTTTTTTTTATTTTTAATCAAAATAGAAAAATAAAACCAAGATGCAAAAGAAAGATCCAAAATCGAATAAGAAATGAGATGAGAATCTTCAATCATTAGAGGCAAACAAAGAAAGAATGGCCAGTTGTCGGAGTTAAATTTTGTCGATAGTGGCAATTTTGGGATTTTGAAGATAAAGAAAGAAAAAGAAAAAGTGAAAAAGAGAACTAATAGAAGAAAAAGACAAACAGATCATTTCTACTAAAAAATAAAAATAATTAAAATAAAGGAGTTAAAAGATTATGTTAGGGAATTGGAGGTGAAGAATGATTATTAGAATTATGGTTATGTTAGATTAGGTTTTTTTTTGGGGTTATATACGCACACACCCACTCACTCACATACTATAACTACAACTAACAACTCATCTGCTGTTGAGTATCGAACTCAGGTGTGACAGTTTAAGAGGCAAAGACTTTGCCATTCTTACACAGGCCTCAGCTACATGGTGATTTAAAATTTTTAAAGGTTTTTTAGGGATTTAGTTAGTTTTGGTCAGAAAAATCCATCTTTTATGATTATAAGTTAGTTCTTTTTGGGGATAGATTTATCATCGTTCTCGACGTTCATAGATAGAATTGGTAGTTTATCTAATATGTTATAACGCAACAAGTTATAAGTAAAACTGAGAATGAAGTACCTATTTGACTCTATCTTTTTTCATAAAGGACAATGCAATCCTTCATGACAAAAAGAGCCACTTCTGCTCTGTTGTTAATTTTCATGAGACAAAGCGACTCTTCTGTTAGTGCCACTATCATCTATTAATAGAAGTCGCTGATATGTTACGTTAATTTATTGAATTGAACGTTAAGACTTAGTTTGGTAAATCAAATAAAAAATAGCTTTTAATAAACACAAGCAATAACAATTGTATTTGGTAAAATAGCTTTTAAAATTTAAAAATATTATAATAGACATAAATGCAAATATTAAATTTAAAAATTAGTTACCATATGAGGTTATATTAGACTTTTAAATTTTAAAAAGTACAAGCCAATTTTAAAAAGCTCTATCTAAGGTGCTTTCAAAAGTATTCCAATTTTATAAATGCTCCAAATACAAGCACATGGCCTTTTTGTAAACGTAAAATGATAACTAATAATTATGGAGTGTAATAACTTATGATGAACTTCAGAGTTGTTTATCTATATAGCCATATATAATAATCTAGACTGGAATATATGTAAATTTATATATAAACATCATAATATTGTTAACAATTGACTAATTTTCAAAGCATGTGCTATTATGTGCTAATCTGGATTGTTGACTTGATATTATTTTTCGTAGTTAGTTAATCTATAATTCTGGCGATTCTTTAGTAGATTTGAGTGTTTTTACATAATAATAATAATAGAAAAAAATTGTTGTGTTTTAAGCATTACGAATTTTATTTGATTAATATCTAATAATATATTAAGTATTATTATGTAATTATTACAAAAGAATAAAAAAGATTTCAAATTCTAATTATAACTTTATAATACTAGTAGTATATAATGCGTGAGCATCTTATCTATCTTTTCCTTTTGAATTTGTACTTGAATTGCTAAGTTTAATCAAAATTTAAATATCTTTTAGCAACTATGGATGCTACTTTGAGTTGTGCAATACTCTATTTATTTCAGGTAACATTCGGAGAGATTTGACGGAGTTTTGTAGCAGAAAAGGGAGAAAGCAGATGATGCTGTCAATCATGACCTCTTTGCACTCAAACTGGAATAACTTGAGCTACAGAGATTTAATTGACGTAATTCCAGCGGCATTGGAAATCTAACTTCTAGGACTTTCCAACGATATAATAGTGAACATTTCTCCTCCAGCAACCTCTACATCCTCCACGTTGAACTTGGTTCTTGCCAAGTTCAGCGTGGATTTGAGAACTCCCAGGGAAGCACTCGCTGCCTTCTCCACGCTGAACTTGAAAAAAATTCAAGTTCAGCGTGGATTCAAAGGAACACGTTAAAGACTACGCTGCCTTCTCCACGTTGCCTTATTTTATTTACTATTAGGAAAAGATACTATTTTAGTTTCAGAAAATATATTTTACATTAATTAGGATTAGATATAAAAGGGAAAAGAATCAGCCCTTCGGGGTCTTCTCTTCTCTTCTATCTCATTCTGTACTTTACAGTTTACCTGAATCCTTATTTTCTCTCTGAACCATGAGCAACTAAACCTCCACTGTTAAGGTTAGGACCTCTGTCTATTGTATGCATTGATACTATTATTTTTCTATTTTAATTCATGTACTGATTTATAATTCAAGAATTATTTTCGTTCTTTATTTTATGAATTTGGGTAGAATGGAAGTATAACCCTTGTTCTAATTGTGTTCTTGTATAACTTGGAAAAGCTCTTTATTTGAACAACAGCTTGAAAACAATTTCTCCTAAATTTCTAATTATCTGGACTTAACGGGATACGTGACATATAATCCTCTTATATTTGGGTAATTAGGATTTCTGCAGCATATAAACTAGAATTGAACTTCACCCTCTAATTGGAATTAAGTGACCAAAGAATTGGCGGTTGATGAATTTTAGAGGAGACTAAAAAGGTCTAAGGAATTAGGGTTTAGTCAGATACAGTTTGCCATGAATTAAATATTACATGATTAAAATAGTTAGTAAGAAAAGTCAATCCGAAAAATAGATATCTCTAAAGCCTTAACTGTTTTCTCCATATATTATTCACATCAATTTACTGCTTGCTTTATTAATTCTCTGAATTACTGTTTAATGCTTTTGAACACTCAACACTCTTTTATGTTTGTCTAACTAAGCCAATCACTCAATCATTGTTACTTAGTCCATCAATCCTTGTTGGATCGACCCTCACTCACCTGAGGTATTACTTGGTACGACCCGGTGCACTTGCCGGTTAGTTTGTAGTTATAAATTCTGCACCAAGCTTTTGGCGCTGTTGCCGGAGATTGATTGTGATTGACAACTAGTTGTTGTTTGATTCCTTAAATTAGATAATTTTTCTTTTAATTAGTTTTATTTTAGTTTTGTTAATTTTTATTTTTTTTATTATTTGTTTATTTTTCGTTCCTTTAATTTTTTTTTCTTTTTTTTCCTCTTTTTCGTTACTACCCCCTCCCCTGTTTCGTTTTCTTTCTCTTTTCTTTTATTATTTAGTTTTAATTAAAATAATATATATATATATATATATATATATATATATATATATATATATATATATATATATAAAATTAAATTAGCACTAATATTTTTTTCTTAATTTCTGAACTTAAGTTTAATGTTTCCAGTTAGTCTTATTTTAATTTTTCTTATTTAATTTGCCTAACAATTTTAAAATTTTTGTCTTAATTTTAATAGTAATTTTCGAATTTTAGTGTTTATTTTATTTAGCATATTTTTTTATTTTATTTCTTTACACAGGTTACCTCACTGGGAATTCTCTGCACTCTGACGTAGAGAATTCTATCTTTTTTTTATCTTCTGTCTGTTTATGAGCAGGAACAGGGACAAAGAACCTCTGTTAGACTTTGATCCTAAACCCAAAAGGACTTTTAGGTGGCGTTTACAACAAGCAAGACGTTACAAGGCTACAGAGTCCATCATGGATCATAATAATAATGCTGTTAATAGCAATGTGAAAAATCCAGTTGGGAATGAGCAACCTAGAAGAGTGCTTGGCTCTTACACTACTCCTAATGCAGACCTTTATGGCAAAAGTATTGTGGTGCCTCCTATAGCTGCAAACAACTTTGAACTAAAGCCACAGCTAGTTACTCTTGTGCAACAGAACTGTCAATATCATGGACTCTCTCAGGAAGACCTGAATAAATTTATTTCGGATTTTCTGCAGATTTGTGATACTGTGAAGGCCAATAGAGTGAATCCTGAGGTATACAGACTCATGGTCTTTCCATTTGCTGTGAGGGATAGAGCAAAACTGTGGTTAGATTCCCAACCCAAGGAGAGTCTGGATACTTGGGACAAGGTAGTCACTAGATTTCTGACTAAATTTTTTCCACCTCAAAAGCGTGGAGGTTCATACTTTCAGACAGAAAGAGGGTGAGACCCTTTATGAAGCTTGGGAGAGATTCAAGCTACTTACTAAGCAATGCCCTCCGGACATGTTCTCTAGATGGACTCAGCTGGATATCTTTTATGAGAGTTTATGTGAAATGTCCAAGATGCGCTTGGATAATTCTGCAGGTGGTTCTTTGCACATGAAGAAGACACCAGAGGAGACTATTGAGCTTATTGAGTTAGTTGCTAACAACCAATACTTATATTTCTCCAATAGGAATCTTTTGCACTCTGAGACCTCTCAGAAGAGAGGCGTGTTGGAAGTAGAAGCTGTTAATGCTATTCTTGCTCAGAACAAGCTTATGTCTCAGCAAATAAATCTACTTACTCAACAGTTGAGTGAAATGCAAGTTTCAGCTGTCAACACTCAGAATGCACCTCAAGAGGTCCCTTATGACATGACAGGTGATTTTGTGCACAATGATAATTATGATTATGCTCAATCCTCTTCTGAACAGGTCAACTACATGGGGAGTGGCCCTAGGGATCCCAACAATGATCCATACTCTAAGACCTACAATCAAGGGTGGAGAAATCATCCAAATTTTGGGTGGAGAGCCCAACCTCAGAGATCTCAGAATTTCAACAATAATTCTCAGGGCGGCTTCCAACAAAATAATCAAAATAACCGCCAATTTCAGTCTCATCCACAACAACCACCTCAGCAGGCAAATTCTCAACCCCAACAAGATTCTAATTGTGAGATGATGAGGAGTTTTATGCAGGAAACCAGGGCATCCATTAGAAACTTGGAGGTGCAAATGGGCCAATTGAGCAAGTAAATGCTTGAGAGGTCTTCAAATATATTTCCTGGTGATATAGTGGTGAACCCAAGAGAAGATTGCAAGGCTATTCAATTGAGAAGTGGAGCAAGATCAATGAGGAGCTAGTTGAAAAGGAAACTCCAGAGGAGAAGAAAGAAGAAGTAGAGCATGCCCCCCAAAGCGTGCAGACAACCCATTCCTAGACACTCTTGACACATATCGTACATTGCCAAAGGCTCCTGAATACAAGCCAAAAATGTCATATCCTCAGAGGCTTCAGAATGCTTCCAAGGACAAGCAATTTTTCAAATTTTTAGAAGTTTTCAAGAAGCTACAGATCAATATTTCTTTTGCAGAGGCTCTTGAGAAAATGCCTCTTTATACTAAATTTATGAAAGAATTATTGACTAACAAGAGGAATTGGAGGGAACAAGAAATAGTGGTGTTAATCAAGGAATGCAGTGCTATTATTCAACATAACATTCCTGAAAAGATGCAGGATCCAGGAAGCTTTATGATTCCTTGCAGCATTGAAGATGTCACCATTCAGAGAGCTTTATGTGATATTGGAGCTAGCATTAATCTCATGCCACTTTCAGTGATGAAAAAGCTTCAAATTGAGGAGGTAAAACCCACTCATATTTCTCTTTAACTTACTGATCTTTCTATTAAATTACCTGTGGGTGTTGTTGAGGATTTACTTGTGAAAGTAGGACTATTTATTTTTTCTGCTGATTTTGTTATATTAGACATGGAAGAGGATGTAAAATCTTATATTATTCTTGGTAGACCCTTTTTTAGCTATAGTTAGAGCTCTGATTGATGTGCAAAAGGGTGAATTAACCCTGAGGGTCAATGAAGAACAGGTGGTCCTTAATGTTTTTGAAGCTCTCAAGTATCCTAATGATTCTGAAGGGTGTATGAAAATAGATGTTATTGAACCACTTATTCAAGAAGTATTGAAAGCTGAGGTACTTGATGATGTTCTGGAGCCTAGTTCTGAGTATGAGTTAGTTGAAATTGATTATTCACCACCCCAAAAGGGAGAGATGAACACGCCTATAGTAGAGAAGGAAGACCCCAAGCTTAAGCTCAAACATTTGCCTCCTTCTCTGAAATATGTATTCTTGGGTGAAAATGATTCATATCCAGTGATTATTAGCTCTTCCCTGAAGCTTGCAGAGGAAGAGGCGCTTATTTCAGTGCTCAGGAGCCATAAAACAACTCTTGGATGGACTATTAGTGACTTAAAAGGGATTAGTCCAACCAAGTTTATGCACAAGATCCTCCTTGAAGATGATGCTAAACCTGTTATGCAACCACAAAGGAGACTCAATCCAACCATGAAAGAGGTGGTCCAAAAAGAGGTAATGAAATTATGGGAAGCATGTATTATTTACCCTATTTCTGATAGTTCTTGGGTAAGTTCTGTGTAGGTAGTTTCCAAGAAAGGAGGGGTGACAGTGATCAAGAATGAAAAGAATGAGCTTATTCCTACAAGAACAGTCATAGGTTGGAGAATGTGTATAGACTACAGGAGGCTCAACACTGCTACAAGGAAGGATCACTTCCCCCTGCCTTTCATTGATCAGATGCTTGAGAGGTTAGCTGATCATGCTTTTTATTGTTTTCTAGATGAATATTCTGGATATAATCAAATTGCAGTGGACCCTCAAGATCAAGAGAAGACAGCATTCACATGCCCCTTTGGAGTATTTGCTTACAGGAGAATGCCATTTGGACTTTGTAATGCTGTAGCAACTTTTCAGAGGTGTATGCTTTCAATTTTTTCTGATATGGTTGAAAAGTTCATTGAGGTATTTATGGATGATTTTTCTGTTTTTGGTAATTCTTTTGAATCTTGCCTTAAGCACTTATCTCTTGTCTTGAAACGGTGTCAAGAAGCAAACCTTGTTTTAAATTAGAAAAAATGTCATTTTATGGTTATAGAAGGAATTATTCTTGGACACCGGATTTCAAGTAAGGGGATTGAGGTTGATAGAGCAAAGGTGGAGGTAATTGAAAAATTACCACCACCAACTAATGTTAAGGCAGTCAGGAGTTTCTTGGGTCATGCAGAATTTTATAGAAGATTTGTAAAGAATTTTTCTAAAATTGCTAAACCATTAAGTAACCTGTTGGTTATTGATGTCCTTTTTGTCTTTGATTCTGAGTGCCTGCATGCTTTTGAAACTCTGAAAGCAAACCTCACCTCTGCTCCCATTATAGCTCCCCCTGACTGGGATTTACCATTTGAATTAATGTGTGATGCTAGTGGTTTTGCTATAGGAGCTGTTTTAGGACAAAGGCACGGTAAGCTTATACATGTCATTTACTATGCTAGCCGTGTGCTAAATGATGCTCAAAGGAATTACACAACTACATAAAAAGAATTATTAGCTATTGTGTATGCTATTGATAAGTTTAGGTCCAATTTAATTGGTTCTAAGGTTATTGTTTATACTGATCATGCTGCTTTGAAGTACCTTCTAACCAAACAGGACTCTAAACCAAGATTAATCTGATGAGTGTTACTCCTTTAAGAGTTTGATATTGAGATAAAAGACAGGAAGGGGTCAGAAAATCAAGTAGCTAACCATCTTTCCAGAATTGAGCCTGAAGCAGGAGTACTACCACCCACAGCTGTGACTGAAACATTTCTACATGAGCAACTGTTCCTCATTCAGCAGGCTCCGTGGTTTGCAGACATTGCAAATTATAAAGCCATGAATTTTATTCCAAAGGAGTACAGTAGGCAACAAGTAACGAAGCTATTAACTGATGTAAATTATTATATCTGGGAGGAACCATACCTTTTTAAAAGGTGTTCAGATGATATAATCCGAAAATGTGTTCCGGATGAGGAAAAACAGCAGGTTCTTTGGCACTTTCATGGTTCTGATTATAGAGGCCACTTTGGTGGTGAAAGGATAGCTACAAAGGTCCTTCAGAGTGGGTTTTACTGGCCGACTCTCTTCAGGGACCCAAGAGAATTTGTGAAGCACTATGACAGATGTGAAAAAGCCACGAACCTCCCTGCCAACCATGAAATGCCACAGCAGGGGATTCTTGAGGTTGAGTTGTTTGATATATGGGGTATTGATTTCATGGGACCTTTCCCATCCTCACATTCAAACAATTATATTCTAGTGGCAGTTGATTATGTATCCAAGTGGGTGGAAGCTGTGGCTCTACCCACCAATGATGCCAAAGTGGTGATGAACATTCTTCAGTGATATATTTTCAGCCGGTTTAGTGTCCCAAGGACACTCATTAGTGAAGGTGGAAGTCATTTCTGTAACAGGCAGTTGGACTCACTTCTGCAGAGATATGGAGTCCGTCATAAAGTGGCAACCCCCTATCACCCTCAGACAAGTGGACAGGTTGAAGTTTCCAACAAAGAACTTAAGAGGATTCTAGAGAAGACAGTCAGTGTTTCAAGAAAGGACTGGTCTAGGAAGCTTGATGATGCTCTCTGGGCATACCGGACAGCTTACAAGACTCCTATTGGCATGTCCCCTTATCAGTTGGTCTATGGCAAAGCCTGTCACTTGCTTGTGGAGCTGGAGCACAAAGCTTACTGGGCAATTAGGTATTTGAATCTTGATTCAGAAGCTGCAAGAATTAAGAGAATGCTTCAGTTGAATGGGCTTGATGAATTCAGATATTCAACCTATGAGAATGCCAAGCTCTATAAGGAGAAAACCAAGTTATTGCATGATAAGAAGATTGCCATCAGAGTCTTTGAGCCAGAACAGAGAGTGCTTCTGTATAATTCAAGGATCAAACTCTTTTCCTGGAAGTTGAAATCCCAGTGGTCAGGACCGTTTGTGGTTACCAGAGCTTCACCATATGGTCATGTGGAAATATAGGAAGAGAATTCTGACAAAAAATTTACAGTGAATGGCCAGAGGTTGAAACACTATCTTGGAGGCGAGATTGATCGCCAGAGGTCTGCTCATCTGCTAAATTAGCAGAACTGACCGTCAAGCTAGTGACGTAAAAGAAGCACTTGTCTGGAGGCAACCCGATGATTTCGTATCCTTAGTTATTTTTCTGTTGCGTTGATTATATTATTTGTTTGATTTTTATTGAGTTTCTACTGTTTTCCATTATTTTACTTGTGTTTCGATCATGCAAAAATTTTAAAACAGGAAGCAGACACTTAGAAAAAATTTTGAACACTCTGGAGGAGGTTGCTTCAGCCAGTTCCACGCTGAACTTAGGATTTTCCAAGTTCAGCGTGGCATGTGCGTGTAATTTGGAAGGAAGTCTCTGCCAGTTCCACTTTGAACTTGGGATTTTCCAAGTTCAGCGTGGTTAGAAGTGTGCAAAGAGGAATTCTTATTGCCAAGTCCACGCTGAACTTGGGATTTGCCAAGTTCAGCGTGGATGCATGCATACAAAGGGAGTTTGCGTTCGGGATGGTCCACACTGAACTTGGCTAATTCCAAGTTTAGCGTGAAAAAAAAAACAATAGAAAAATTTTTTTTAGCATTGTCTTTTATTTTCTGCTATTTTAATTTCTGTATTTCTTTCTCCTCCCTCTTTGTATTTCTTTATTTTGCTCGGGGACGAGCAATAGTTTTAAGTTTGGTGTTGCCGCTCCACTGTTCTATTTGATTTATCTTTATGGTACCTAAGACCACCCAACCGTCCAAGAAGAGAAAGGGAAAAGAACTAGCAACCGGTTCTCATGACGCAAGGCGCTTCAAATCTAAGTTAAATGAAGAACATTTTTTTGATATCAATGGCAAGAGGCCGGTTCTACCAGAAGTACAGTTTAAGCTCCAACCGGATGAATTTCCAGAAATTACACGTGAGATTCGGAGAAGAGGATGGGAAGTTCTGTGCAATCCACACCCACAGACGGGACAGTTGATAGTTCAAGAATTCTATGGGAACATGTGGATTACCTACAAGAATGTGTCTGGCATCAATGAAAGGGACCACAAAACCTTTCTAAGAGGAAGAGTTATTGACTTCAGCCCAAAGACCATCAGACAGACCCCCCAGATACCAGAGACTGAACAATCACTTCATTTCTATAGTAAGAGGATGCACAGAGATCAGCGGCTGGGACAAGTAATCGCCGACATTTGCATTCCAGGTGCACAGTGGAAAAACCAGTCAGAAGGGAAACCTGGCCATATCAGAGTAGGTGATTTTACACCTATGGCTAGAGGATGGCACCATTTCATTCGCCGGTCCATCATGCCCACGAGCAACTAGTCTGAGTGTACTACGGACCGAGTAGTCATGATTCACTATATTCTGTTGGGAAAGCCAGTGGAGGTGACAGACATTATTGCTGATCAATTTTACCACATCGTCACCAACACCAAGGACAATGCTAGATTGGGCTTCCCACATCTCATCTTCCGCCTCTGTGATGCTGCTAAAGTGAAGATAGAGAATGAATTCCCTATCTCAACCGAGAAGCCTATCACAAAGAAACAGCTAGAACTGACAAGGGAACATCGGAAGAACCCCAGAGAACAGGCTGAGGAAGGAGATGAAGAAGAGCTGCCTCAGGAACAAGATCAGCCACCACAGGAATATTGGCAGCAGCTTGCATCCTCCATGGAGCAGATGAGGGTCGCCAATGACAACCGCTGGCAGTAGTACATGGCATCTGTTGATGAGATGAGAGCCATACAGAGTAGCCGATGGGAGCATCTCTGTACATCCCTTGATGAGATTAGAGCGGATCAGCACTTTCAGCGGCAGGAGATTCAGCAGCTGAGGCAGGATTATAGCCATCTGAGAGGACCTTACGGAGCTCAGCCCGAGGAGAGAGATCCCCATCAGGGAGATTGAGGTGGCCCAGTTCCTTTTCATCCTCATTATCATTTTACTGTTATTTTTATGATTAGGTTCCTGTTTTCTGGTTATTTTGGTATTGCATGATCAGTGGTTATTTCAATTCCTAGGTTCTAGTTAACTTATTGCCTATTTTGTTATTTTATTTTCTTTTTTTTATGCTGAAAAAAAGGGGTGTCTCATGTATTTCTCACTGAGCTTGAAAATCAAAAGAAAAGAAAGAAGTGATGTAATGCATGAAAAGAGTGAGTTTATATCTAAGATTAATCATATTTACTTAAATGTGGTGGTGTTACTTGTAATTCTGAATGAATGACATGAACAGAGCATATTTGAATTTGAATCAAGGGATGTTGATGTATGAGGAAGAATAGGGATTTAGAGAATTATTATGACTTCTCTGAAATAAACAAAAATTTAATCCTTGAAGCAAAAGAGACAGCAAAATAAACATAAAAGCAAGGTCCAAGGCTCTGAGTATCAATGATTAGAGAGTCTGAAATAATCAAAAGCTCAAAGAGTTATTTTCCTAGTCATATGCTTGTGGTATTATTGTTTCAAGTAACCTTTGAGACAGAATATTTAGAGTTGTGACCAATTGCATTCATCAGAGTATGCCAAAGGCTTTGAGCACTACTGTCTGGAGGTAACTGAAACAAAAATCAGAATTTAAGGAGAGTTCCCCAGTCAAGTGCTTGTGGTGTTTTTGTGTCAAGTAAAGTTTGAGACAAAACATTTAAAGTCACGGCTAGGCTGAAGGTGAAAAGCACCAAAGAAAAGAGAATTAAAGTAAATTTTGTTGTGTTCAAGGATTAAACTGGAGTATAAAGATCAGAGAATTCATAATATGATCCGGATTCTAATTCCGAATGACACTGACATTCCTCTTATTCAAAGGAGAGTGAGATGCCAAAACTGTTCAGAGTTACAATGAATAAACCCCATTTTAAGAATAGACTTGAGCATGACTAAACTGTCACTTCTTATTTAAATTCACATCTTAATCATGCACTTATTTTGGTTGCTTGAGGACAAGCAACAATTCAAGTTTGGTGTTGTGATGCGTGAGCATCTTATCTATCTTTTCCTTGTGAATTTGCACTTGAATTGCTAAGTTTAATCAAAATTTAAATATCTTTTAGCTTCTATGGATGCTACTTTGAGTTGTGCACAATTCTATTTATTTCAGGTAGCATTCGGAGGGATTTGACGGAGTTTTGTAGAAGAAAATGGAGAAAGCAGATGATGCTGTCAATCATGACCTCTCTGCACTTAAACCGGAATAAATTGAGCTACAGAGGTTCAATTGACGTGATTCCAGCGGCATTGGAAATCTAACTTCCAGGACTTTCCAACGATATATAATAGTACACATTTCTTCTCCAGCAACCTCTGCATCCTCCACGTTGAACTTGGTTCCTGCCAAGTTCAGCGTGGATTTGAGAACTCCCAGGGAAGCACTCGCTGCCTTCTCCACGCTGAACTTGAAAAAAATCCAAGTTCAGCGTGGATTCAAAGGAACATGTTAAAGACCACGCTGCCTTCTCTACGTTAAACTTGGAAAAAGCCAAGTTCAGCGTGGAGCTTAATGAATCCAATGGTCCCCGTGCTCCTCAAGCCCTGCACGGATCAATCAAATTAATTTTGATTCAACTTTTATTTTATTTACAATTAGGAAAAGATATTATTTTAATTTTAGAAAATATATTTTACATTAATTAGGATTAGATATAAAAGGAAAAAGAATCAGCCCTTCGGGGTCTTCTCTTCTCTTCTATCTCATTCTGTACTTTACAGTTTACCTGAATCCTTATTTTCTCTCTGAACCATGAGCAACTAAACCTCCACTGTTAAGGTTAGGAGCTCTGTCTATTGTATGGATTGATACTATTATTTTTTTTATTTTAATTCATGTACTGATTTATAATTCAAGAATTGTTTTTATTCTTTATTTTATGAATTTGGGTAGAACGGAAGTATAACCCTTGTTCTAATTGCGTTCCTGTATAACTTGGAAAAGCTCTTTATTTGAACAATAACTTGAAATCAATTTCTCCTAAATTTCTAATTATCTGGACTTAACGGGATATGTGACATATAATCCTCTTATATTTGGGTAATTAGGATTTCTGTAGCATATAAACTAGAATTGAACTTCACCCTCTAATTGGAATTAAGTGACCAAAGAATTAGTAGTTGATGAATTTTAGAGGAGACTAAAAAGGTCTAAGAAATTAGGGTTTAGTCACATACAGTTTGCCATGAATTAAATCTTGCATAATTAAAATAGTTAGTAAAAAAAGTCAATCTGCAAAATAGATATCTCTAAAGCCTTAACTGTTTTCTCCATATATTATTCACATCAATTTACTGCTTGCTTTATTAATTCTCTGAATTGCTGTTTAATACTTTTGAACACTCAACACACTTTTCTGTTTGTATAACTAAGCTAATCACTCAATCATTGTTGCTTAGTCCATAAATCCTCGTAGGATCGACCCTCACTCACCTGAGGTATTATTCGGTACGACCTGGTGCACTTGCCAGTTAGTTTGTGGTTATAAATTCCGCACCAGTATACACAAGGATTTTTTTTAATTGTATTGCTAACTTATTAATAGTATTATAATTTTCGTTAGTATTCTCTATTTTTCATTACATAATTTTATATTTATATATTTAAAAATTATACTGAAAATTATTTATTTAGTTTTATTATAAATAATATTTTTAAATTTAAATAATTTATTAATTAATTTTTATTTATTATACTATATATTCAAGAAATTAGTGAAAAAATTAATATAATAAATAATATAACGATAAAACTTAATTCAAAAAAAATATTGTATACTTTTTTTAACACAAATGAGTCTCTAACTAATTTAATATTAAAATGATGTCATTTTGTCCGAATAAAAAAAGACAAATAAGTCTCTTTTATTTTAATATTTTTTGTTGATACTAAACATCCAACTTAACAAGTTAATGTGACACATCAATGACTTCAGTTAACGGATGACAGTAAAACTAACAAAAAGGTCACATTGTCTTATGAATAACAAGGGGTGAAGTAGCTCTTTTTTTTTTTTTTTCATAACCTGAAAAGTTGTGTTGTCTTTTGTAAAAATAAAGAGGAACTAAATTGATACTTCACTCTAAGATTGAAGAGTATAAAGAGAGACTTTTTTTTTTCTTCTTTTTCGTTGCTAATTATAACATTTATGTGGTAAAAAATTGGATTTTATAGTTTTAGCAGGATGATTCTTACTAATTTTTTACAGGTGCCATGATTTAGTATTGGTTTAAATTGACATATTTAAATAAAATAGAAATTTTTTTATCAAAACTAAAATATTTCTATTAAGTTTTAAATACGTTTGGATATATTGTTTAAGAAAAGTATTTTTATTTTAAAAAATTAATTATTTAGTTTTTTAAAAGTCAACAATATCTTGTTTTTAAAAAAGAAGCAAAATGATGAAATCGTAGTTTGGATCTAATTTTAGTGAAGAAAAGAAGATTGAAATTGAAGAAAAAGACTAAAAGAAAGGAGATTTGTCATATGAATAAATATAAATATAAAATTAAAATATTGCTATCTATTATTTATAACTATTAGAAAATTAATCTTACTAAAATCTAACTCAATATGATAAAAATAAATTAACTATCATTAGGAGGTAATTAGTACTGGTAGCTGTGGCCTCTAACCAAAATAAATTTTTCTGTCATTCTAACTAAAGTTATAAAAATGAATACTATCCAAAATTATTCAACAATAATTACTTATAGCTTGCTTTTGTGATTCATTGGATGTTAACTTAATATCATCTCTAGCATTCTCTCTCAAGTTAAAACTGGTTGAATTAGCTACAAGTTCAACAACATTATTATTATCCTCCCGCCCTTAAACTAAGACTTATTAAAAACTGTAACCTCTTATCATTCACATAATATCCTCCCTCAAGTGGGGCGTCTAAGTCAAGTCTGCCCAACTTAAAAAGTAAAGGTTCAAAACACTTGGTGATAATGCTTTAGTAAGCAAATCAGCCGTTTTTTAAGCTGATTTAGTAGGTAGCAGCTTTAGCATTCCTGTTTGAGATTTTTCCCAAAATATTAGACAATCTATTTCAATGTGCTTGGTTCTTTCATGAAAAACTAGAATAGCTGCAATGTACATCGTAGATTGATTGTCATAATAAAGATTAATTGGCTGAGGATGAAATACATGGCAGTTATTAAGAAGATAAAGAAGCCATTGGCCTTCCCAAATTGCTTGTGCCATGTCACGATATTCAACTTCTGAGAAAGAACATACCACAGTTGTTTACTTCTTACTCTTCCAAGACACTAATGAAGAACCTAAGAAAAAACAGTACCCAGTTATTGATCGACGAGTATCGGAACAAGTTGCCGAATCCAAATTAACATAACAAGTCAATTTGAGATTATTATTTGAAGAGAAGAAAAGACCCTTAGAAGGAGATTTCTTGATGTATCGAAGAACATGTAGTGCTACCATCTAATGGTCATCAGTTTCACATAAATTTCTTTCTTGCAACTCATCATACAAGAATGCTGTATTAATATCTAATTGGTGAAGTTTTCAGCTATGGACAATAACAAGAGTAAGAATAAGTTGTAAAGTGGTGATTTTTGTAACTGGACTGAATGTATTAATGTAATCATAGCCAACTCATTAATGAAAATCTTGAGCCACAAGATGTACTTTGTGGCATTCAACACTACCATCTGGATGAAATTTCACCTTAAAAATTTACTTGCATCCAATGAGGCACTTTTCAAGAGGCAAAGAAGTGATAGACGAAGACTTATTCTTTTTAAGAGCGAACAATTCTGTATTAATTGTATTTCTCCAGCATTGGTACCGCACAGGTTGTTCATAAGTCTTTGGTTCAGCTATTGTAGTTATTGCTAGGGAAAAGGCTCTATGGGCAGGGATAGCTTCCTATAATTCAATATATGAGATAGATCGTACATCTTGGAACATGATTGGTTACTAGAGCTTCCTATTCTAAGTAACATACAATGATAATCTTAAAGATAAGAAAATAGTTTGTGTACGAGTTGATCTTCTAAGATCCTGATAATGCATGAGAGATGAAAAATTTAATGGCATGTTATCATTTGAATGAGAATTAGATTATGCACTATGTTGTAGGCTAGTAGAAACTACAGGTGAATCAGTGAGTGAGGTAGCGTCCCTAGGTTCATGAAAAAAATAACTATTTGCATGAGATGTATGAAATGTATCTAAAGAATCATAAGTAAAAGGATTAAATTCATTAAAGTTAGAATCAACAATAAGTAGAGAAGAAACATTTATGGAATTTTTTGTCATGTCATCATGAAAGGATTTATAAGGAAAATAATATTCATAAAATTCAACATCTCAAGACAAAAATAATTTTTTTAGTGTAAATATCAAATAGAATATATCCTTTTGTGCCAGCTATATAGCCAAGAAAAATACTCTTTCTTGTTCGTTTATCAAATTTTCTCCTTCCATTAATTAAAGTTGAAGCAAATGGCAAGCATCCAAACACTTTAAGGTAACTAATGTCCGCATCCTTGCTAAATAATATAGCATAAGGAGTTTTGTTTTTTAAAATTTGAGTTAGAACTCTATTAATTAAATAAACAGCTAAATCAATAGCAAAATTCCAAAAAAGTTTTGGCAAGGATAATTGAAACATTAGTGCTCTTGCAATATGAAGAATATGTTAGTATTTTTTCTCAACAACACTATTTTGTTGAGATGTCTCAACACATGATGTTTGATGCACTATGTCCTGTGAATTATAAAAAATATCAAGTTTAAACTCAGAACCATTGTCAATTCGGATAATCTTTACTTGAGAATTAAAATGATTTTTCACATCTACAACAAAATTCTAAATCAAACTGCTGGCTTCTGACTTTAATTTCATGAAATAAATTCATATAAATCTAATTTTATTATCTACTACAGTTAAAAAATATTTATAATCTTGTAGAGAAATAAGTGACATTAACCCCCATATATCAATATGTATTAAATCAAAACTGTTTAAATTTGTTGTTTTCTCAAAAGTCTATGGTAACCATTTTTATTTGGCATAATGGCAAGAGTCACATGATTTAGAGCAAGTAAATATAGAAAATTATACACAAGGATATATTTGTTTGATTTTATTAAATTTGCTTTGTGGTACATGACCTAATCTACAATCTCATAAATTCTTAATAGAAAAATATGAAGTTTGTGTAACCAAATTTGCTGTCCTAAGATTAAAATAAAGTAAAATCTTATCTATGTTGTTAGTATGTTAACTCTAATAAAAAAAATTCATCATGTATAATCTATGCTTTACTCTAACTGTGCCAATCATCTTCAAAGATATCCAATTCTGTATCTCACAAATTTTGTCAGTAAAAATACATTTGCAATGCAGGCTTTTTGTAAGTTTAGAAATAGATGAAAGATTGAAGTTGAAACTTGGTATTTATAGCATATCTGTGAGATAGAATGTAGCTGAAAATACCATAGTTTCACTTATAGTTACAGTTGTGTGGGTTTTATCAGGTAATTTTACCAAACTTGGCCTAATATAAAAAAAGTTTTTACTGACAATAATTATGCAATATGAGAGTTTATGCAAAGTGTATAAATCTCTAAAGGTATACATCCACTTTCTACATTTTAATGATTGGCATCTCTCACACTTGCTTCTTGATAAGACTGTGCACACTTTTGTCGAAGAAAGATATGTAGTGTATCTCTCAAATTCTGATTGAATTAGTGAAGGTTGTGGTAGGCTTAGAGAAGGGGGTTGAATCTATGCCTTTCTTTTATGTTACTGAAATGACCCTTTAAAACATACTTTCAATTCTGATTCTGTTTGAACTTAGCAGCGAAAATTATGAGACAATTTATTTTTGTCTCATGAATATTAGAAAACAAAACATAGCAGAGAGAAGAAAAGTTAACACCAGCATATATCCTGGTTCGGTTTCCTTGTGCTATGAAACCTACATCCAGTCTCCTCTACAACAATGGAAGAATTTTCACTATAGTTAAAAGTATTACATACACCAATTTCACACTCAAGTTCTAACCTAACTTGACATTGACTATGCTAATACCTAACTCTTCACTCTTAGTGCTAACCCAACTAAGAAAGGGATACCCAACAGGTACAAGATACAAGACACTTAATCAACCTAAAAAAATCTGAAATAAACTCTAGGCTTTTCTCTCAAGTGTTTCACTCAGCCTTTTTTCACTCATGGCTTTTGCTTGAGCTCTCTCAATATGCCTTTTCTCACAAGAAATTACAGAAAGATAAACATAGAAAAGTACATTACAATCTGTAAAACATGAAGAAGATTTACTACATCAACAACCTCTTTGCTATGTGAAAAACTAGATTAGCAAGCCTTTGATTCAGTTCTTCATACTGGCAGAATGCACCTTTGACTAGGAAACACTGTCCAGTTAGATGAACTTCTTCAAAGATCTTTTCTTAGAACATACACCTCAAGAACACTGGTTTTCTCTCCTTCCCTTCTAAACGAGCAGCAAGCCTCTTTTATCTCCTTGCATGTTGCTGGGTTCACCTTCCTAGGTCAACATCTTGAGCCTTGAGCTTCACCAACCCAGCCGTTTACCTTTTTCCCAGTAATCTTCAAAGTAAAAACTTTCCTTCTGACTTCTCTATCTTGACCGAAAGCCATAAAGCAGCAACCACAAGAGTCTTCCAATGGTCAACCGAATCTGAGCCATTGAGAAGCTACTTGGTCCCCAAGAATCACTTGTGACCGTAGATACACAGCAGTGAAGAACATAAATCCTCTTTTCCATATAGCTCAAAATGGAGTGGCAGAGAGTTGAAGATGAAGAGAAGAAAGTGTGTTGCATGTATGAGGAAAAGGATTACCTTTAAACTTCTGATCTTTTCTTGATATGGCTTGAAATGGTTGATTAGACCTTACCCCTCTTTGCTTAACCTTCTCTTTCCTTCTTCTTTCATGACTAGCTTAGCGACTAAGCTCTCTTTCTTACTTTTTCTGAGTTCAGTGATTTGACTGAGACAGAGAAGAAAGGAACGTTGCTTTGGAAGCAATGAGAGAGAGTGAAGACTTCAATCTTGTATGAGAAGCTTGGTGGGATCAACTTGGATTGATGGACACGGGCTTGGATCAGGTTTGATTTGCTTGGTCCGTTGGTTCCTTTCTTTGTTTCTTTTGGGCTCCACTTGATTAACCAGTCCATTAGCCTTGATGTTTTTATTTTCATTCCAATTTGGGCTGCTTGATTGAATTTTGGCCTGCAACAATTGATAAATAATTAGTAACATATAATTATTAACACTCAACACTAATTATTTATTTTGCCCAAAAATAATGTTTGTCATCACTAATTAATTTAGTTAATTTCTTAACTCAACAATCTCCCCCTTGATGACAAAGATATTTGAACAATAACCAAAAGGAATTGATTTTTAGAAAAGTTAGAAAACTTCCCTTTGATTGATGTTTCTTGCTTTAGTGTTGCTCCCCCTTTCCTTTTCAAGATTAGCTCCTCCTTGATTTATGCTCTCCATTTTGTTCCTATTTTACATTGTACTTATAGAGAACACAAAAGATCTATACACGATTATCTTGATTAAGGGAGTTTAAACAAACAACCAAAAATCAGCCCAAGATAATCTATCAGCAGCAAAAATTTCAGCATGTGAAAGCAAGTTTTAATGCAGCAGTCAGACAGAAATCACAAAAATTAATAGTAGCTGCAGCAGTACCAATCAAATTCCTAGGACAAACCTAGGAAAAATTCACCAATCCCTATTGTCCAATTGCTATTACTCCCCCTTTTGTCATCAAGGGTGGATAATAAGCAAGATCAACAAAAACAACTTCTTAAATCTTGCAGGAAAGAGTTAGATCACAGTTCAAAGTACCAACTAAAATACTAAAAGTGCAGTAGTATTCAGAGTTATTACAGTCATCCAAGACAAGAAAATAGCTCAACAGTAGCAAGAGAGACAGAATTCATGAGACAAAAACTAGACAGCAGCAGCTTCATGTAGCAATCCTAGGCATCAGAACCGTTCTCCTCCGAATCGGCATCTTCTTCAACATCAGTGGGTGGATCTTCTTCCTGGTTAAGATTATCAATGAACTTCATAAATATAGCCCCTCTTTCCCTTGATTTTTGGAGGAAATTCTCATGTTTACTGCAAGTTTCCTTTGCTCTTTGCTCATGACAATCATGTGATTGGATTGGGAGACAAACTTCTGAACAACGTCCTTGACCACATTCAGCAGAGCGGATTTCTTCCCAGTAGAGATGGATGTACCCTCAGTGGAAGGAGAAGGAGATTCCTCAGGAACAAAGTCATCATCTTCATCATCTAAGACCACCCTCTCAGATCGAGTAGGTCCTTTGGGCTGTTTCACTGCACCACCTCTCTTTAGATATGAATGTCTATTTTGATAATCCTCATTGGTCAAGTCAATACCAAAATACTCAAATATGCAAGTTAGAAACATGCCATAGGGTAGTGCTTTGTCTTTTTCACTCCTAACAGAATCAAACATGTATCTAACCATCAAATATGCAAATGAAATTTCTGTTTTGGTGAGAAGGGCATACAAAACAAGTATGTCTGTGTAAGAAACCCTTTGATATGAACTGCTGAGGCAGAATAATATGGTTGACAATGTGATGCAACTGAGCACATTCATATCCTAGGGCTTTGTAAGTGGGTGTGATGCCATCAATTAAAGAAACATGTTCACAAATGTGAGCCAATGCATCATTGTAAGAAATACCAACACCTTCATCCCACTTAACTGAAGTGTAAGCAAAAGGCCCAACATCAGTATACTTCAATGCATCACTGATTGTTTCATTGTTTAAAACTATGTCTCGGCCCTTTACATATGAGTGAGCAGTGCCTTCATGATATGTCATGTTGGCATAAAATTGTTTGACCAATAAGGGATAAACAGGCTTTTTGATGTCAAAAAGATGATTCTAGTCCAGAAAAATCAAGTCATCAACAAACGGAAAACTTTTTCTTTTCAAAGATGGAAAATCGGCTAGAAAAGATGGACACAGGGTACAATACTGGATAATCCCCTCATAAAAGTCATTATTCATGGCAGATTTGAATCTATAGGGGTTATAGTTCGAATGAGAGGTTAAAAAATGAGATTTATGATCAAAAGGGCCAATGTCTGGTTCTTTAACTATTTTAAGAGGAACTCGAGCTTTACCTCGTTGAGAACGCACAGGAGCCAACCTGGATTTAGGTTGTGAGGGCTCAGGAACTGGTTCCTCAGTCGCTGGATGTTTGCCTTTGGAAGAGCTTGGTTTTGAGGAGCCAGGTTTGGAAGGCGTTGCCTTTGGTGGTGGCGTCGGCTTGGCAGAGGCAAGGTATCTAGGAGTGTTCTTGGTTCATGCCATGGGACTATTCTTGGAGGAGAGGTAGGAGGAGAAGGTGAGGGTGTGAAGGTTCGGTCGTGAGAGCGAGTTGAAGGCTTTGTGGGAGGCTTGTAGATTTTTTCACGAGGAGGCCTTTTAGCAATGGTTTTCTTCCTTATTTGGTAAGATTCAGGCTTTTGAGGAAAGATAAGCAGTAAAGAGAGTGAAAGAAACCGATGAGTTGAGGAGAAGTTAATGGAGGGAAGAGAGGGAGTTTTGGTAACCGTACCCAAAAGCAGCTTTTCACAAACCATGCAACTGCATTATTTTTGAAAAGACTTGAAAAGACATGACCTCATAAAAGAAAGATTTTATTTTATTTTTAAAAGGAAGGAAATAAATTTTAAATTTCGAAAACCCTTTTAAGAAATTAAATCACACCGAAAATCTTTTTGGACCAGAAAACATTAAATGAAAGCCCTTTAAAAATTTAAACACACAAGCCAACAAAAAATATTAACCAAACAAAAATGTAACATTCATATTTGGGCCCAGAGATTGTTGGACTTAAGGAAACACATTGGACCACTCATGATCTGAATTTTGAGGTTGGCCCAGATCAATCTTCACTTGTAACAAGCCCAGAACACGTTGATTGAAGGGAACGTCCTTCATCTGCCCATAATTGTCTCATACCTTTTTATAAGACAAAATGCTCCAGCAAGCACATCAGCAATTAAACAAAGAATCATAACCCAACATTCCTAGACTAGTCCTAAGCATGCAGAATCTATCCTCAGGCAGTGGTTTAGTGAAAATGTCAGCCAATTGCTCTTCCGATTTAACAAATTGAATGCTAATATCCCCTTTTTGAACGTGTTCTCTTATTGAGTGAAATTTCACTTCAATATGCTTGGTTCTAGAGTACAAAACTGGGTTTTTAGAAATATTAATGGAACTCATGTTATCACACAACAAGGGAATATTTTCAGTATTTAACTTGTAATCGGCAAGCTGAGTTTTTAACCATAAAAGCTGAGAACAACAAGAAGAAGCAGCTATATACTCAGCCTCTGCAGTGGATAAAGCCACTGTTGGCTGCTTCTTACTTGACCACACATTCAAGGACTTTCCAAGGAAGCAACATAGGCCTGAAGTGCTCCTTCTATCAACTCTATCCCCGACAAAATCTGCATCACAATAACCAACTGCAGAAAAATCATCAATCTTAGGATACCAAAGACCAAAATTGGATCTGCCATGAACATATCTAATTATCCTCTTAACTGCAGAAAGATGTGACTCTTTTGCTTTGGATTGGAACCTAGAACACAATCCAACACTTTGCACAATATCGGGTCTAGAGGAAGTTAAGTACATAAGAGAACCAATCATTCCTCTATACCTAGTCTCATCAACATCTTTCTCAGTTTCTCCCTTATCTAATTTTGAATTAGGATGCATGGGAGTTCCCATGGGTTTGGAATTTTTCATACCAAATTTCTTAACTAATTCCTTGGCATACTGATGAGCGGATAATTTATACGCTTTTTAGCATTGTTTTTAGGTAGTTTTTAGTAGGATCTAGCTACTTTTTAGTATATTTTTATTAGTTTTCAAGAAAAATTCACATTTCTGGACTTTACTATGAGTTTGTATATTTTTCTATAATTTCAGGTATTTTCTAGCTAAATTTGAGGGACCTGAGCAAAAATCTGATTAAGAGGCTGAAAAAGGACTGCAGATGCTGTTAGATTCTGACCTCTCTGCACTCGAAATAAATTTTCTGGAGCTATTGAACTCCAATTGGCGCGCTCTCAATTGCGTTGGAAAGTAGATATCCAGAGCTTTCCAGCAATATATAATAGTCTATACTTTGCTCAAGTTTTGACGACGAAAACTGGCGTTAAAATGCCAACTTCCTGCCCTATTCTGAAGTTAAACGCCAGAAACATGTTACAAACCAGAGTTAAACGCCAAAAATAGGCTGCAACCTGGCGTTTAACTCCAAGAGAAGTCTCTACACATATAAAGATCAATGCTCAGCCCAAGCACACACCAAGTGGGCCCTGGAAGTAGATTTCTGCATCATTTACTTATCTCTGTAAACCCTAGTAACTAGTTTAGTATAAATAGGACTTTTTACTATTGTATTTTCATCTTCGGATCATCTTTGGATCATTTTAGATCTTCAGATCATTTTTAGATCTTGGTCATTCTGGTTCTCCCTCTGGGGTCGAAGCCAATGAACATCATTATCACTTATGTATTTTCTACGGTGGAGTTTCTACACCCCATAGATTAAGGTGTGGAGCTCTGCTGTTCTTCATGAATTAATGCAAAGTACTATTATTTTTCTATTCAACTCAAGCCTATTTCTTCTCTAAGATATTCATTTGCACACAAGAACATGATGAATGTGATGATTATGTGACACTCATCACCATTCTCACCTATGAGCGCGTGCCTGACAACCACTTCTGTTCTACATGCAAACAAGCTTGAATGTGTATCTCTTGGGTTTCTAATCTAAGATTAAAACCTTCGTGGTATAGGCTAGAATTATTGGCGGCCATTCTTGAGATCCGGAAAGTCTAAACCTTGTCTGTGATATTCCGAGTAGGATCTAGGATGGGATGACTGTGACGAGCTTCAAACTCGCGAGTGTTGGGCGTAGTGACAGACGCAAAAGGATCAATGGATCCTATTCCAACATGATCGAGAACCAACAGCTGATTAGCCGTGCGGTGATAGCGCATTCAGACCATTTTCACTGAGAGAACAGACGATAGCCATTGACAACGGTGATCCCCAACATACAGCTTGCCATGGAAAGGAATATGAACGATTGAATGAAAGCAGTAGGAAAGCAGAGATTCAGAAGGAGTAAAGCATCTCCATACGCTTATCTGAAATTCTCACTAATGAATTACATAAGTATCTCTATCTTATTTTATGTTCTAGTTATATTTTAATTATCAAAATCCCATAACCATTTGAATCTGCCTGACTGAGATTTACAAGATGACCATAGCTTGCTTCAAGCCGACAATCTCCGTGGGATCGACCCTTACTCACGTAAGGTTATTACTTGGACGACCCAGTGCACTTGCTGGTTAGTTGTGCGGAGTTGTGAAAAAGAGTTGAGATTACAATCGTGTGTACCAAGTTTTTGGCGCCGTTGCCGGAGATTGTTCGAGTTTGGACAACTGACGGTTCATCTTGTTGCTCAAATTAGGTTATTTTATTTTATTTTTTTTTAGCTTTTTATTTTCGAAAATTTTTCAAAAAAAAAATTTAATAAAATCATAAAACCAAAAAGAATTTTGTGTTTCTTGTTTGAGTCTTGTGTCAATTTTTAAGTTTGGTGTCAATTGCATCTTTTTAATTTCCTAAAAATTTTCGAAAATTCATGCATGTGTCCTTCATAATCTTCAAGTTGTTCTTGATGAATTTCTTTATTTGATCTTTGCATTTTCATGTTTTGTGTCTTTTCTTGTTTTTCATATGCATTTTCAATTTGTTAGTGTCTAAACATTGAAAATTTCTAAGTTTGGTGTCTTGCATGTGTGTCTTTTCTTAAAATTTTCAAAAATAAGTTCTTGATGTTCATCTTGATCTTCAAAGTGTTCTTGGTGTTCATCTTGACATTCAAGGTGTCTTGCATGCATTGTGTGTTTTGATTCATGATTCTCATGTTTTGAGTCTTTTCATTGTTTTTCTCTTTCATCATTAGAAATTCAAAAATCAAAAAAATATCTTTCCCTTTTTCTTCTCATAAAATTCGAATATTTGAGTTGACTTTTTCAAAAAATTTTAAAATCTAGTAGTTTCTTATGAGTCAAATCAAATTTTCAATTTAAAAATCTTATCTTTTCAAAACCTTTTCAAAAATCAAATCTTTCTCATTTTTTTATATTTTCGAAAACTTTTAAAAATGATTTTCAAAATATTTTTCTTAATTTCATTTCATAATTTCAAAATCTTTACTAACAATTAATGTGATTGATTCAAAAAATTTTAAAGTTTGTTACTTGCCTATTAAGAAAGGTTCAATCTTTAAATTTTAGAATCATATCTTTTTGTTTCTTGTTAGTCAAGTAATTAACTTTAATTTCAAAAATCAAATCTTTTTAAATTTCTTTTTCAAATCTTTTTCAAAAAAATTTTCAATCATATCTTTTTCAAAATCAATTTCAAAATCTTTTCTAACTTCTTATCTTTTCAAAATTGATTTTCAAATCTTTTTCAATTAACCACTTAACTTTTTGTTTGATTTTTTTTTAATTCTTATCTTTTTCAAAACTACCTAACTAATTTTCTCTCTAATTTTCGAAAACTCCTCACCCTTTTTCAAAATTCTTTTAATTAACTAATTACTTTAATTTTTAATTTAATTTTATTTTCCTTTTTAATTTTCGAATTATAACTACATTTTAAAATAAAAATAAAAATATTTTCCTTTCATTTTAAATTAAATTTGAAATTTCTCCCCCTCTCTCATCTCCTTCTATTTATTTATCTACTAACACTTCTCTCCCACCCAAAATTCGAACCCCATCTTCTTCTCTGTGTTCGAATTTTTCTCTTCTCCTCTCCTTCTTCTATTCTTCTCTTCTTATACTTACATAAGGAATCTCTATACTGTGACATAGAGGATTCCATATTTTCTTTTCTGTTCTCTTCTTTTTCATATGAGCAGGAACAAGGATAAGAATATTCTTGTTGAAGCTGATCCTGAACTTGAAAGGACTCTGAAGAGGAAGCTAAAGCACAACTCTCTGGAGAGGACCTGACAGAAATTCTCGAAAAAGAAGGAGACATGGCCGAACCCAATAACAATGGTGGAGATGCAAGGAAGATGCTTGGTGACTTTATTGCACCCTCTTCTAACTTTTATGGAAGAAGCATCTCAATACCTGCAATTGGAGCAAATAATTTTGAGCTTAAGCCTCAATTAGTTTCTCTAATGCAGCAGAACTGCAAGTTTCATGGACTTCCAATGGAAGATCCTCATCAGTTTTTAGATGAATTCTTGCAAATTTGTGATACTGTCAAGACCAATGGAGTTGATCTCGAGGTCTACAGGCTTATGCTTTTCCTTTTTGCTGTAAGAGACAGAGCTAGAATATGGTTGGATTCACAACCCAAGGATAGCCTGAACTCTTGGGATAAGCTGGTCAATGCTTTCCTGGCCAAATTCTTTCTACCTCAAAAGATAAGCAAGCTTAGAGTGGAAATCCAAACCTTCAGACAGAATGAAGGAGAATCCCTCTATGAAGCTTGGAAAAGATATAAGCAACTAATCAAAAGGTGTCCTACTGACATGCTTCCAGAATGGAGCATCATATGTATATTCTATGATGGTCTGTCTGAGTTGTCAAAAATGTCATTGGACCATTCTGCAGGAGGATCTCTTCATCTAAAAACCCCTGCAGAAGCTCAGGAACTCATTGAAATGGTTGCAAATAACCAGTTCATGTACACCTCTGAGAGGAATCATGTGAACAATGGGATGCCTCAGAAAAAAGGAGTTCTTGAAATTGATACTCTGAATGCCATATTGGCTCAGAACAAAATATAGACTCAGCAAGTCAATATGATTTCTGAGAGTCTGAATGGATTGCAAGCTGCATCTAACAGTACTAAAGAAGCATCTTCTGAAGAAGAAGCTTATGATCCTGAGAACCCTGCAATGGCAGCGGTGAATTACATGGGAGAACCCTATGGAAATACCTATAATCCTTCATGGAGAAATCATCCAAATTTCTCATGGAAGGACCAATAGAAGCCTCAACAAGGCTTCAACAATAATGGTGGAAGAAATAGGTTTAGCAATAGCAAGCCTTTTCCATCATCTTCTCAGCAACAGACAGAGAATTTTGAACAGAGCCATTCTAGCCTGGCAACCATAGTCTCTGATTTATCCAAGACCACACTAAGTTATTAAAAATAGCACACCCTGGAGGATAAGCTTACTAGCGTTTAAACGCCAGTAAGAAGCATCAGACTGGCGTTTAACGCAAGAAAGAAGCATCAAGCTGGCGTTAAATGCCAGAAACAGGCTACAGCTTGGCATTTAATGCCAGAAACAAGCAGCAGTCTGGTGTTAAACGCCAGGATTGCACTCTAAGGGTGTTTACATGCCTAAATGGAGCAGGGATGATAAGTCCTTAACCCCTCAGGATCTGTGGACCTCACAGGATCCCCACCTATCCCACCTCTCTCTCTCTCTCTATCCTACCTTTTCATAACACTCTTTCCCAAATAGCCTTCACCAATCACTTCTTCACCACTCACATCCATCCACTCTTCCCCAAAAACCCTACCTACCTCCAAATTCAAAATCCTTTCCCTCCCAAACCCAACCCTAATACACGAAACCTAACCCTCCCCCCACCCCTATATAAACCCCTCACCACTCCTTCATTTTCACACATTACAACCACTACTTCTACCCCTTGGCTGAACCACATATCTCCCTCCATCTCCTCCATTTTCTTCTTCTTCTACTACTTTCTTTCTTATTTTGCTCGAGGACGAGCAAACCTTTTAAGTTTGGTGTGATAAAAGCATTGCTTTTTATTTTTCCATAACCATTAATGGCACCTAAGGCCAAAGAAACCTCAAGAAAGAGGAAAGAAAAGGCAATTGCTTCCAACTCCGAGTCATGAGAGATGGAGAGATTCATCTCAAAAGTCCATCACTAAGAAAAGAATGGAGCAAACCAGAGAGCCCACTCATGGACCTCAACAAGAGCATGAGGAAATTCCTCATCATGAAATCCATGAGATACCTCAAGGGATGCACTTTCCTCCACAAAACTATTGGGAGCAAATTAACACCTCCCTAGGAGAATTAAGTTCCAACATGGGACAACTAAGGGTGGAGCACCAAGAGCACTCCATCATTCTCCATGAGATTAGAGAAGATCAAAGAGCTATGAGGGAGGAGCAACAAAGGCAAGGAAGAGACATAGAGGAGCTCAAGAGCACCATTGGTTCTTCAAGAGGAAGAAGACGCCACCCTCACTAAGGTGGACCCGTTCCTTAATCTCCTTGTCTATTTATTTTTTCTGTTTTCGTTCTCTATACTTTATTTTTATTTATGTTTATGTCTTCTTTACATGATCATTAGTGTCTAGTGTCTATGCTTTAAAGCTATGAATGTCCTATGAAACCATCACCTTTCTTAAATAAAAAATGTTTTAATTACAAAAGAACAAGAAGTACATGAATTTCGAATTCATCCTTGAGATTAGTTTAATTATTTTGATATGGTGGCAATACTTTCTGCTTTCTGAATGAATGCTTGAACAATGCATATTTTTGAATTTGTTGTTCATGAATGTTAAAATTGTTGGCTCTTGAAAGAATAATGAAAAAGGAGAAATGTTATTGATAATCTGAAAAATCATAAAATTGATTCTTGAAGCAAGAAAAAGCAGTGAAGAACAAGGCTTGTGAAAAAAAAAGGGGCAAAAATTAAAGAAAAAAAAGAAAGAAAAAGAAAAAGCAAGCAGAAAAAGCCAAAAGCTCTTTAAACCAAAAGGCAAGAGCAAAAAGCCAGTAACCCTTTAAACCAAAAGGCAAGGGTAAATAGGATCCAAGGCTTTGAGCATCAGTGGATAGGAGGGCCCAAAGGAATAAAATCCTGGCCTAAGCGGCTAAACCAAGCTGTCCCTAACCATGTGCTTGTGGCGTGAAGGTGTCAAGTGAAAAGCTTGAGACTGAGCGGTTAAAGTCGTGATCCAAAGCAAAACGAGTGTGCTTAAGAACCCTGGACACCTATAACTGGGGACTCTAGCAAAGCTGAGTCACAATCTGAAAAGGTTCACCCAGTTATGTGTCTGTGGCATTTATGTATCCGGTGGTAATACTGGAAAACAAAGTGCTTAGGGCCACGGCCAAGACTCATAAAGTAGCTGTGTTCAAGAATCAACATACTGAACTAGGAGAATCAATAACACTATCTAAATTCTGAGTTCCTATAGACGCCAATCATTCTGAACTTCAAAGGATAAAGTGAGATGCCAAAACTATTCGGAAGCAAAAACCTACTAGTACCGCTCATCTAATTAGAACTAAGTTTCATTGATATTTTGGAATTTAGTAGTATATTCTCTCCTTTTTATCCTATTTGATTTTCAGTTGCTTGGGGACAAGCAACAATTTAAGTTTGGTGTTGTGGTGAGCGGATAATTTATACGCTTTTTGGCATTGTTTTTAGGTAGTTTTTAGTAGGATCTAGCTACTTTTTAGTATATTTTTATTAGTTTTCAAGCAAAATTCACATTTATGGACTTTACTATGAGTTTGTGTATTTTTCTGTGATTTCAGGTATTTTCTGGCTGAAATTGAAGGAGCTGAGCAAAAATCTGATTCAGAGGCTGAAAAAGGACTGTAGATGTTGTTGGATTCTGACCTCCCTGCACTCGAAATGGATTTTCTGGAGCTACAGAAACCCAATTAGTGAGCTCTTAATTGTGTTGGAAAGTAGACATCCAGGGCTTTTCAGAAATATATAATAGTCCATACTTTGCTCAAGTTTTAATGATGCAAACTAGTGTTCAAACGCCAACTTCCTGCCCTATTCTGAAGTTAAACGCCAGAAACAGGTTACAAACCAGAGTTAAACGCCAGAAACAGGCTGCAACCTAGTGTTTAACTCCAAGAGAAATCTCTACACGTGTAAAGCTCAATGCTCAGCCCAAGCATACACTAAGTGGGCCCCGGAAGTGGATTTCTGCATCATTTACTTATCTCTGTCAACCCTAGTAACTAGTTTAGTATAAATAGGACTTTTTACTATTGTATTTTCATCTTCGGATCATCTTTGGATCATTTTAGATCTTCAGATCATTTTTAGGTCTTGGTCATTCTGGTTCTCCCTCTGGGGCCGAAGCCAATGAACACCATTATCACTTATGTATTTTCAACGGTGGAGTTTCTACACCCCATAGATTAAGGTGTCGAGCTCTGCTGTTCTTCATGAATTAATGTAAAGTACTATTGTTTTTCTATTCAACTCAAGCCGATTTATTCTCTAAGATATTCATTTGCACACAAGAACATGATGAATGTGATGATTATGTGACACTCATCACCATTCTCACCTATGAGCGCGTGCCTGACAACCACTTCCGTTCTACATGTAAACAAGCTTGAATGTGTATCTCTTGGGTTTCTAATCTAAGATTAAAACCTTCGTGGTATAGGCTAGAATTATTGGCGGCCATTCTTGAGATCCGGAAAGTTTAAACCTTGTCTGTGGTATTCTGAGTAGGATCTGGGATGGGATGACTGTGACGAGCTTCAAACTCGCAAGTGTTGGGCATAGTGACAGACGCAAAAGGATCAATGGATCCTATTCCAACATGATCGAGAACCAACAGCTGATTAGCCGTGCGATGACAGCGTATTCGGACCATTTTCACTGAGAGGACGGATGGTAGCCATTGACAACGGTGATCTCCCAACATACAGCTTGCCATGAAAAGGAATATGAATGATTGAATGAAAGCAGTAGGAAAGCAGAGATTCAGAAGGAGCAAAGCATCTCCATACGCTTATCTGAAATTCTCACCAATGAATTACATAAGTATCTCTATCTTATTTTATGTTCTAGTTATATTTTAATTATCAAAATCCCATAACCATTTGAATCTGCCTCACTGAGATTTACAAGATGACCATAGCTTGCTTCAAGCCGACAATCTCCGTGGGATCGACCCTTACTCACGTAAGGTTATTACTTGGACGACCCAGTGCACTTGCTGGTTAGTTGTGCGGAGTTGTGAAAAAAGAGTTGAGATTACAATCGTGCGTACCAAGTTTTTGGCACCGTTGAGATCACAATTTTGTGCACCACATACTTTTCTTGATGACTGAAAATACCATCTTCAGTTTGTTTAATCGGTAGCTCAAGAAAAAAATTAAGTTCACCCATCATACTCATGTCAAATTCACTTGTCATGAGTTTTCTAAATTTAGAACAAAGGGATTCATTTGCTGATCCAAAAATAATGTCATCAACATATATTTGGACTAGAATAAAAGAATCATTAGAATTCTTGATAAATAGAGTTGTGTTAGTGGTGCCTCTTTGAAAACCATTTTTCAAAAGAAAAGAGCTAAGTCTTTCATACCAAGCTCTAGGAGCTTGTCTCAAACCAAAGAGAGCTTTTGATAATTTGAAAACATGGTTTGAATGCTCTTTATTTTCAAAACCAGCTGGCTGCTCCACATACACTTCTCTATCTATCACACCATTCAAAAAAGCACATTTCACATCCATTTGATATAATTTAAAACCACAAAATACAGCATAAGCTAAGAGAAGTCTTATGGCTTCCATTCGGGCAACAGGGGCAAAGGATTCATCAAAGTCTATTCCTTCTTCTTGGCTATATCCTTGTGGCACTAGCCTAGCTTTGTTTCCTGCAATGCTGCCATCTTCTCCTAACTTTTTCCGAAATATCCACTTGGTGCCGGTCACTTTCTTTCCACTTGGTCTTGGAACCAAAGTCCACACTTGGTTCTTCTCAAACTCAAGAAGCTCATCCTCTATAGCTTTAACCCAAGAAGGGTCATAAGGGCTTTCTTGACATTTTGAGGCTCCATTTGTGAAAGAAGGGCAATGTTTGATCCTTCATTTGCCTTTCTAGTGGAAGACCGTGTTTGCACTCCATGATAGACGTCCCCAATGACAAATTCCTCAGGATAATTCTTCAAGAATCTCCATTCACGAGGTCTGGTAGACTTGGAGGCAGATTCAGTCACCAAGGGATTTTGGGTGCTGCTGGCTTTAGGATCTCCTTCAGATTCATGAGACAAAATGGAATTGTCTCTTGAATTTTCAGCATCTGCAGTATCTGGTTCAGCTTGTCCAGAATTTCCATTTTCATGATTTTGAGCAGTTTTATTTTCCTTTTGAGCTTGATTCCCTACATCACAATCTTCCAAAATGCTTTGCACCAAGTTAGTATCACTAAATGTAGTATGTATGGACTCCTCAATAATTCTAGCATCTTGATGATAAACCCTATATGCTTTACTAGTTGTAGAATATCCTACAAACAAATACTCATACGCCTTTGGATCAAATTTACCCAAATTATCCTTGTTATTTAAAACAAAACATTTGCATCCAAAGATGTGCAAGTAATCTAAGTTTGGTGGGTAGCCTTTCCAAAGTTCATAAGGAGTTTTCTTCAAAAATTTTCTTATGATTGTTCTAATCAAAATGTGGCAAGCTGTGTTAACCGCTTTAGCCCAAAGAAATTTTGGAACATTACTCTCACAAAGCATAGCTCTTGTCATCTCTTGTATGCTTCTATTTCTTCTTTCCACCACACCATTTTGTTGTGGTATTCTTGGACAAGAGAAGTTGTGAGATATTCCAAATTCCTCACAAAATGATTCAAATAAATTGTTTTCAAACTCAGTTCCATGATCACTTCTTATAGAAGAGATTTTTAAATCCTTTTCATTTTGAATTTTCTTGCAAAAAGGTTCAAAGGCCGAAAAGGCTTCATTTTTGTGTGCAAGAAATAAAACCCAACCAAATCTAGTATAGTCATCCACAATCACTAAACCATAATGTTTACCACCTAGGCTTTGAGTTCTTGTTGGACCAAATAAATCAATGTGTAGCAACTCAAGTGGTCTTTTAGTAGAGATGTCTTCCTTTGGTTTAAAAGAACTTTTTGTTTGTTTTCCCATTTGGCAAGCATCACAAGTGATGTCTTTGTCAAACTTTATCAAAGGAAGACCTCTTACTAATTCTTTCTTTACAAGTTTGTTTATTTGAAACATACTTGCATGGCCCAATCTCTTGTGCCATAACCACTTTTCAGATTCTTTAGAATGTAAACAAGCTACATTTTGATCTTTTAGTTCATCAAGAGTAAGTCCATATATATTAAAACGCTTGGCAACAAAAAGCACTTCATTTGTCTTCTCATTAACAACACAGCATTCAAGTCTATTGAAAGTCACTAAATATCCTAAATCACACAGCTGACTTATACTCAAAAGATTGTGCTTCAAACCACATACCAAAAGTACATCATCAATGAAGGTTGATTGTTCATTACCTACTTTTCCAATAGCAATAATTTTACCTTTACCATCATCTCCAAAAGTCACAAAACCTCCATCATACTTGTTTAGTTTGATGAAGTAAGTCGACCTTCCAGTCATGTGCCTTGAGCATCCACTATCCATATACCACATGTCCTTTTTGTTCTTGGATGCTAGGCAAAGCTGCATGAAGAGTTTCAAGTAGCCTTAGGTATCCAAATTAATTTGGATCCTTTGAAGTTAATCCATCTTTGTTGCCCAAGTGCATTGAAATCACAAACAACATTATAAATTTGGTTTCCACAACTCTCTTTTCAATGAAACATTGTGCATGTGAATGACCAAATTTTTTGCAATTAAAACAGTGATTTTTTGATGCATGTTGCTGATGTTTAGATGAGCTACCATGCTGGAAATGATTAAATGATTGGAATTTTCTGGTTTTTGGAAGAGGTGCATTTCTTTTGACAAACTGATTTTTGTTATAATTATTCCTCTTTGCAAAAGTATTTTCACCAGAATTTTTTAAAACCTTTGGATTTTTCGAAAATGAGATTTTGTTGTAAAACGGTGGTTTCTTGAAAGCTACCTCATTTTTCGAGTTGAATCCCAAACCTGGCCTATTTGAACTACGTTCGGTTCTTGGTGAAGGTTCAGTTTCACTTGTGTATACTTCATCAAATTTTTCTTCAAATGTTGAAACATATCCAACACCAGATTTGATTGGTGTGGATTTACTATTTGATGAGGAAGCCACAAATCTTATAGAGGAATCATTAAAAACTGCATCTTCCTTGGCTATATATCCTAAACCAGATTTTTCAAATAATGGTCTTTGACTTGCAAGTAATTTGTCCAAGTTACTAGAACTTTGAGCAAATTTTGCTAAGTCACCATTCATCCTTTTAATCGTATCATTTAATCTTTCATTTTCAGCAATTAACTCATGAGAAGGATCCACAATGTGCTTTCCTTTCAATTTTTTATGTTCAGATTTTAAAAATCTGTTTTCTTCAATAATGTCCAAAGCACATTCAGTTTTCTTCACTTTTTCTTTTAAAAACTCATTTTCAGCTCTCAACATATCTCTTTCAGATCTGCATTCATTGTACTTGTCAAGTAGTTTTGAGGTATTTAAAGTGAAATCATCAATAATAGCATGTAAATCATCAATGGTCAAATCATAATAATTTACCTCATCAAGATTGTTGTTTCCAGCTATGAAGCAGTCTTTATCTTCACCTTCAGATTCTTCTTCTTCATTTGAGTCATTCTCAAGATCCTCCCAAGCTGCCATGAGCACTCTTTTCCTTTCTTTCTTGCATTTATCCTCCTTTTTGAGCTTTGGACAGTTTAGCTTGAAATGTCTAGCCTCCTTGCAATGATGACACGTCACCTTGCTCAAGTCGATCTTGTGTTCCTTTGAGCTTGAACCCTTGTATTTGCCCTTGTTCTTCATCATCATTCTAAATCTTCTAACAAAAAACAAAAGCTCATCATCTAAAATACCATCACTGGACTCATTCTCTTTTGGTTATAGTTTTGACTTGAGGGCTATTCCCTTTTTCTTTGAGTCCGGGTTTGTGAGTGTGGTTTCATAGGCAAGGAGTTTTTCTCTCAGCTCATCATAGGTTATGGGGCTTAGGTTATTGCTCTCGGTTAGGACAGTGGCAGTGGTTTCCCATTCTTTTGTGAGGTTTCTAAGGATTTTTCTCACTAGGGTTTGTTTTGAGTAGTTTGTACCCATAGCATCAAGGTTGTTGATTGATGAGCGGATATTTTATACGCTTTTTGGGGATAATTTCATATAGTTTTTAGTATGTTTTAGTTAGTTTTTAGTTTATTTTCATTAGTTTCTAGGAAAAATTCATATTTCTGGACTTTACTATGAGTTTGTGTGTTTTTTTGTAATTTCAGGTATTTTCTGGCTGAAATTGAGGGAGCTGAGCAAAAATCTGATTCAGGCTGAAAAAGGACTGCTGATGCTGTTGGATTCTGACCTCTCTGCACTCAGAAAGGAATTTCTGGAGCTACAGGAGTCCAAATGGCACACTTCCAATTGCGTTAGAAATTAGACATCCAGGGCTTTCCAGAAATATATAATAGTTCATACTTTGCTCAAGGATAGATGATGTAAACTGGTGTTCAACGCCAGTTCCATGTTGCAGTCTGGCGTCCAGCGCCAGAAACAAGTTACAAGTTGGAGTTCAACGCCAGAAACAGGTTACAACCTGGCGTTGAACGCCCAAAACAGCCCATGCACGTAAAAAGCTTAAGTCTCAGCCCCAGCACACACCAAGTGGGCCCCAGAAGTGGATTTCTGCACCATCTATCATAGTTTACTCATTTTCTGTAAACCTAGGTTACTAGTTTAGTATTTAAACAACTTTTAGAGATTTATTTTGTATCTCATGACAATTTAGATCTGAACTTTGTACCTTTTGATGGCATGAGTCTCTAAACTCCATTGTTGGGGGTGAGGAGCTCTGCTGTGTCTCGATGAATTAATGCAAGTATTTCTGTTTTCCATTCAAACATGCGTGTTCCTATTTAAGATATCCATTCGCACTTCAATATGAATGTGATGAACGTGACAATCATCATCATTCCTCCACGAACGCGTGCCTGACAACCACTTACGTTCCACCGTAGAATGAATGAATATCTCTTAGATCTCTTAATCGGAATCTTTGTGGCATAAGCTAGATTGATGGCAGCATTCAAGAAAATCCGGAAAGTCTAAACCTTGTCTGTGGTATTCTGAGTAGGATTCAGGGATTGAATGACTGTGACGAGCTTCAAACTCGCGAGTGCTGGGCGTAGTGACAGACGCAAAAGGATAGTAAATCTTTTTCCGGTACGATTGAGAACCTGCAGATGATTAGCCGTGCGGTGACAGCGCACCTGGACCCTTTTCACTGGAAGGATGGATGGTAGCCATTAACAATGGTGATCCACCAACACACAGCTTGCCATAGGAGGACGTGTGTGCGTGAATTAGAAATAGAGGAAAGCAGAATTTCAGAAGACAAAGCATCTCCAAAACTCCAACATATTCTCCATCATTGCATACAAGTATAATTTGTGTTCTGCCCTTTTATTCCTTGCAATCAAATCTAATAAGTGAATTATTTTATTGTCTTCCTGACTAAGAGTTACAAGATAACCATAGATTGCTTCAAGCCAATAATCTCCGTGGGATCGACCCTTACTCACGTAAGGTATTACTTGGACGACCCAGTGCACTTGCTGGTTAGTTGTGCGAATTTGTGAAGAATTGTGATTTCCAATTTCATGCACCAAGTTTTTGGCGCCGTTGCCGGGGATTGTTTGAGTTTGGACAACTGACGGTTTATTTTGTTGCTTAGATTAGGAAAAATTTTTCTTTTTGGTTTAGAGTCTTTTATTATTTATACATTGTTAAAACACTTTAAATTTATAGCTCAATTAGCTAGAGCGTGGTGCTTATGTTCTTGGTAATTGGCTATCCTATTTTTAAAATATTTTTCAAAAATAATTTTTCTTTGAATAAATCTTGTGCCAAACTTTAATTTTGGTGTTTTCTTGTTGATTTTTCTTTGTTTTTTGAAAATTTTAGTTTGGTTTTCTAAAAATTTTAAGTTTGGTGTTCTTTCTTCATGTTCTTGTGTTCTTGTGAGTCTTCAAAGTGTTCTTGAGTTCTCCTTATGTCTTGATCTTAAAATTTTTAAGTTTGGTGTTCTTTGGTGTTTTCCCTCCAAAAATTTTCGAAAACAAGGAGCATTAGATCTAAAAATTTTAAATCTTGTGCTATCTTATTGTTTTTCTCTTTCCTCTTTAAATTCAAAAATATCTTTTCTCTCTATTTTAAAGCTTTTTTTTTCGAAAATCAATTTTAAAATCCAGATTTTTTTTCGAAATTTAAAACCCTTTTTAAATCATATCTTTTTCAAAACTTCCTAACCACTTTCTCTTTCCTCATTTTTTTTCGAAAATCTTCACCCATTTTTATTTATTTTAATTTATTTTGTTTTCGAAATAAATAAATAATTAAATAAATAAAAATATTTTTCTTCTATTTTACATCATCTCCCTTTCTCCATCATGGACCTAAGCGGAAATGAACAGTCCAGGAGGACTCTGGGATCATATGCTAACCCCTCTACTGCTTCATATGGGAGCAGTATCTGCATACCCTCCATTGGAGTCAGTAGCTTTGAGTTGAATCCTCAGCTCATTATCATGGTGCAGCAAAGTTGCCAGTATTCCGGTATTCCACAGGAAGAACCTACAGAGTTTCTGGCACAGTTTTTACAGATTGCTGACACAGTACATGATAAGGAAGTAGATCAGGATGTCTACAGATTATTACTGTTTCCATTTGCTGTAAAAGACCAAGCTAAGAGGTGGTTAAATAACCAACCTAAGGCCAGCATAAGGACATGGAAACAGCTGACAAAAAAATTTCTGAATCAATACTTTCCTCCAAAACGGATGACACAGCTAAGGTTGGACATCCAAGGCTTTAAACAAGGAGATAATGAATCTCTTTATGATGCCTGGGAGAGATACAGAGAGATGCTACGAAAATGCCCCTCTGAAATGTTTTCAGAGTGGGTTCAGTTAGACATCTTCTATTATGGGCTTGCAGAAAGAGCTCAGATGTCTCTAGATTACTCAGCTGGTGGATCTATCCACATGAGAAAGACAATTGAAGAAGCTCAAGAGCTCATTGATACAGTTGCCAGAAATCAGCATCTGTATCTAAGCAGTGACCCTTCCATGAAAGAAGAGGTTAAAACAGTAACTGCTGAACTCAGTCCTGTAAAACAAGCTGCTGAATTCAATCAGCAATTGGACTTTCTAACAAAGCAGTTAGCCGAATTCAAGGATAGACTACAAGAGACAAGGATGGCTAATATAAATATGGAAGAACAATTGAAGCAAACAAAGCAGCAGCTGTCAAAACAAATAACAGAAGAATGCCAAGCAGTTCAATTAAGAAGTGGGAAGACGTTAAATATCCCACCTCAAGGCAGCAAGAAGCCAAGAAATGAGCAAACCACCCAAAATCCACCTGAGGACAGTAAGAGCCCAGGGAAAAATAATTCTGGCGCTAAAACGCCAGAAATTGGGTGGAAGGCTGGCGCTGAACGCCCAGACCATGCTCAGGACTGGCGTTCAACGCCAGAAACAAGCAAGGATCTGGCGTTGAACGCCCAAAAGAAGCACAGTTCTGGCGTTCAGACGCCAGGAACAGATGAGGAGCTGGCGTCTAACGTCACTCTAGCTTCTAACTCTGGCACTCAATTGCCAGTGAGGGATCAGACACACACAAATGTTGATGATAACCCATCTAAAAAGGCTTCTTCAACCACTTCTGTAGGAAATAAACTTACAGCAACTAAGGTTGAAGAATATAAAGCCAAGATACCTTATCCTCAAAAACTCCGCCAAGAGGAGCAGGATAAGCAATTTGCTCGCTTTGCAGATTATCTCAGGACTCTTGAAATAAAGATTCTATTTGCAGAGGCACTTGAGCAAATACCTTCTTATGCCAAGTTCATGAAAGAGATCTTGAGTCATAAGAAGGATTGGAGAGAAACTGAAAGAGTTCTCCTCACTGAAGAATGCAGTGCAGTCATTCTGAAAAGCTTTCCTGAAAAGCGTAAAGACCCTGGGAGTTTTCTGATACCATGCACATTAGAAGGTAATTGCACCAAGACAGCTTTATGTGATCTTGGGGCAAGCATCAACCTAATACCTGCATCCACTATCAGAAAGCTTGGTTTAACTGAAGAAGTTAAACCAACCCGGATATGTCTCCAACTTGTTGATGGCTCCATTAAATACCCATCAGGCGTGATTGAAGACATGATTGTCAGAGTTGGGCCATTCGCCTTTCCCACTGACTTTGTAGTGCTGGAAATGGAGGAGCACAAGAGTGCTACTCTCATTCTAGGAAGACCCTTCCTAGCAACTGGACGAACTCTCATTGATGTCCAACAGGGGGAAATAACCCTGGGAGTCAATGAGGATGAGTTTAAGTTGAATGCTGTCAAAGCCATGCAGCATCCAGACACATCAAAAGACTGCATGAAAGTTGATCTTATTGACTCTTTGGTAGAAGAGATCAACATGGCTGAGAGTCTCGAATCAGAGTTGGAAGACATCTTTAAAGATGTTCAGCCTGATTTGGAGGATTCAGAGGAAATGAAAGAGCCTCTAAAATTTCCTCTGGAAGAGGAAAAACCTCCTAAACCCGAGCTCAAACCATTACCACCATCCCTAAAATATGCATTTCTGGGAGAAGGTGACACTTTTCCAGTGATCATAAGCTCTGCTTTAAATCCACAGGAAGAGGAAGCACTGATTCAAGTGCTAAAGACACACAAGACAGCTCTTGGGTGGTCCATAGGTGACCTTAAGGGCATAAGCCCAGCTAGATGTATGCACAAAATCTTATTGGAGGATAATGCTAAACCAGTGGTTCAACCACAGAGGCGGCTAAATCCAGCCATGAAGGAAGTGGCGCAGAAAGAGGTCACCAAATTACTGGAGGCTGGGATTATTTATCCTATTTCTGATAGCCCCTGAGTGAGCCCTGTTCAAGTTGTCCCCAAAAAGGGAGGCATGACAGTGGTTCATAATGAAAAGAATGAACTGGTTCCTACAAGAACAGTTACAGGGTGGCGCATGTGTATTGACTACAGAAGGCTCAATACAGCCACCAGAAAGGATCATTTTCCTTTACCATTCATAGACCAGATGCTAGAAAGATTGGCAGGTCATGATTATTACTGCTTTTTGGATGGCTACTCAGGCTATAACCAGATTGCAGTAGATCCCCAGGATCAAGAGAAAACAGCATTCACATGTCCATCTGGAGTATTTGCTTATAGAAGGATGCCGTTTGGGCTGTGTAATGTGCCTGCAACCTTCCAGAGATGCATGCTCTCTATTTTCTCTGATATGGTGGAAAAATTTCTGGAAGTCTTCATGGATGACTTCTCAGTATATGGAAACTCATTCAGCTCCTGTCTTGATCACCTGAAACTAGTTCTGAAAAGATGCCAAGAGACCAACCTGGTTTTAAACTGGGAATAATGTCACTTTATGGTGACTGAAGGGATTGTCCTTGGGAATAAAATTTCAAACAAGGGAATAGAAGTGGATCAAGCAAAAATAGAGGTAATTGAAAAATTACCACCACCTGCCAATGTTAAGGCAATCAGAAGCTTTCTGGGGCATGCAGGATTCTATAGGAGGTTTATAAAGGATTTTTCAAAAATCGCAAAACCTCTGAGCAATCTGCTAGCTGCTGACACGCCATTTGTGTTTGACACAGAGTGTCTGCAGGCGTTTGAAACGCTGAAAGCCAAGCTGGTCACAGCACCAGTTATTTCTGCACCAGATTGGACATTACCATTTGAGCTAATGTGTGATGCCAGTGATCACGCCATTGGTGCAGTATTGGGATAGAGGCATGACAAACATCTGCATGTCATTTATTATGCTAGCCGCGTTTTAAATGATGCCCAGAAAAATTACACAACCACAGAAAAAGAATTGCTTGCAGTGGTTTATGCCATTGACAAGTTTAGATCATACTTAGTAGGATCAAAGGTGATTGTGTATACTGACCATGCTGCTCTTAAATATCTACTCACAAAGCAGGATTCAAAACCCAGGCTCATAAGATGGGTGTTGCTTCTGCAAGAGTTTGATATAGAAATAAGAGACAGAAAAAGGACAAAGAACCAAGTGGCTGATCATCTGTCCCGGATAGAGCCAGTAGAAGGGACGTCCCTTCCCTCTCTTGAGATCTCTGAGACTTTCCCGGATGAGCATTTGTTTGCCATTCAGAAAATACCATGGTTTGCAGACATTGCAAACTATAAGGCTGCAAAGTTCATACCTAAGGAGTACAACAGGCAACAAAAGAAAAAATTAATCACTGATGCAAAGTACTACTTGTGGGATGAACCCTATCTCTTCAAGAGATGTGCAGACGGAATAATCCGTAGGTGTGTTCCTAGAGAGGAAGCACAGAGGATCCTATGGCATTGCCATGGATCACAATATGGAGGCCATTTCGGAGGTGAGCGAACAGCTACCAAGGTCCTCCAATGTGGCTTCTATTGGCCCACACTCTATAGAGATTCCCGAGAGTTTGTACATAACTGTGACAGTTGCCAAAGAGCTGGTAATCTGCCTCATGGTTATGCCATGCCTCAACAAGGAATCTTGGAGATTGAGTTGTTTGACGTATTGGGAATTGACTTCATGGGACCTTTCCCACCATCATACTCAAACACTTATATTCTGGTGGCAGTTGACTACGTATCAAAATGGGTAGAGGCCGTTGCCACACCCACCAATGATACTAAAACAGTGCTGAAGTTCCTCCAGAAATACATCTTCAGCAGGTTTGGGGTCTCTAGAGTACTAATCAGTGATGGGGGCACTCACTTCTGCAACAAACAGCTTTACTCTGCCATGGTCCGGTATGGGATTCGCCACAAGGTGGCAACTCCATATCATCCACAAACTAATGGGCAAGCTGAAGTCTCTAACAGAGAGCTAAAAAGAATCCTAGAACGGACTTTAAATACCCGTAGAAAGGATTGGGCAAGAAGCTTGGATGATGCTCTGTGGGCATACAGAACAGCATTCAAGACTCCTATAGGGACCTCTCCATACCAACTTGTATATGGTAAGGCATGTCACCTGCCCGTGGAACTAGAACATAAAGCCTACTGGGCAACCAGATTCCTGAACTTTGATGCCAAATTAGCTGGAGAAAAAAGATTGCTTTAGCTAAATGAGCTAGAGGAATTCAGATTCACTGCTTTCGAAAATGCCAAGCTTTATAAAGAGAAATAAAAAAAGTGGCATGACAGAAAGCTGTCACTAGAATCTTTGAACCAGGATAGAAGGTTCTGTTGTTTAACTCTAGACTCAGGCTATTCCCCGGGAAACTGAAATCCCGGTGGAGGGGACCATATGTGATTACAAGTGTATCACCATATGGTTATGTGGAACTTCAAGATATTGATTCTGATAAGAAGTTCATTGTTAATGGACAGAGAATCAAGCACTATCTTGAAGGCAATATTGAGCAAGAGTGCTCAAGGCTGAAGCTAAATTAAAAGGTCAGCAAGGTCCAGCTAAAGACAATAAAGAAGTGCTTGCTGGGAGGCAACCCAACCATAGGGCATCACTTCCTCTAAGCATTTTGCCCTATTCTTGATTTTATTTGTTCATATAAAGTTCATTGATACTAAGGTAAAGAGTCAATTACATAAGTTCACAGGGTTACAGAAGGAATCTGCACACAAAATAGAGAAAAAGAGCTCACTGGCAAGAAAACTCCAGTAAGAGTCTGTTTTGGGCATTCAACGCCCAAAAGAAGCATCCACTGGGCGTTGAACGCCAGTAAGGATAGCCATCTGGGCGTTAAACGCCAGAAAGAAGCATCTTCTGGGCGTTGAACGCCAGAAAGAAGCTCCTTCTGGGCGTTTAACGCCAGATTTACAACGTCCTGGGCGTTCAGAAAAACGCCCAGTGACAAAGGAGTTCCTGGCGTTCAACGCCAGAAAGAAGCAACAGCTGGGCGTTGAACGCCCAGGAGAGGCAGCATTTGGGCGTTGAACGCCTAAAACATGCAGCGTTTGGGCGTTCAAACGCCAGGATGGTGGGGAGGAGGTGAATTCATTTTTACTTCATATTTTTCATTCTAATTTTAATTTTCATGTTTCAATTCATGATTTCTTGCATAAACATGTTAAGAACCCTGATTTCTAAAATCCCTAATTTCTAAAAACCCTACCAAAAAAATATCAAATGTATCTTAATCCATAAACACGAATTCTTCTTTTCAATCCAATTCAACTCTTTTTCAAATTTTCAAAACAAATCTATATCTTTTCATTCTAAAATTTTTTTAACTAATCAATATCTTTTTCAAATCTCCACATTATCTTTTTCAAAATTCAAATTTATCTTTTTCAAATATCCTTCATATCTTTTTAATCTTAAATCACATCTTTTCATATCATACTTTTTAAATCATATCTTCTATCTTATCTTTCTTAATATTTTCGAAAATCCCACCCCCCTCCCTTTTAAAAACACATTCGGCCTCCCTCCTCAAATCCACCATTCGACACTAGCTCTCCTTCTATCCCTCTCCTTTCTTTTATTTTGCTTGAGGACAAGCAAACCTCTAAGTTTGGTGTGTTTATCCGTGATCACTAAACCATACCCACTAAGATCATGGCTCCTAAAGGAAAACAACCCACTCCAAGAGGCAAGAAAGAGAGTGTTCCAAAACCACTTTGGAATCAAGGGAAGTTCTTAACTAAAGAACATTCAGACCATTATTACAAAATAATGGGTCTAAGATCAGTGATCCCGGAAGTTAGATTCGATCTGAAAGAAGACGAATATCCGGAGATCCAGGAGCAAATTCGAATCAGGAACTGGGAGATCCTAGCCAATCCTGAAACGAAAGTGGGAAGGAATATGGTCCAGGAGTTCTATGCTAATATGTGGCAAACAGACAGGCAAAGACTATCTGGATCTGCTCTCTATGACTATCGGACCTTGGTCAGAGGAAAGATTGTTCATACCCACCCTGACAAGATCAGGGAGATCTTAAAGCTACCTCAGCTGAAAGATGATCCAGACTCCTTCAATAAGAGAATGATGAGAATAGACAAGGGCCTGGATAAGATTCTAGAGGATATATGTATCTCTGGAGCCAGGTGGACCACCAGCACGAAGGGTGTCCCAAATCAACTCAAAAGAGAAGATCTCAAACCAGTCGCCAGAGGATGGCTGGACTTCATTGGGCATTCTCTGCTGCCCACTAGCAACCGTTCTGAAGTCACTATTAGAAGAGCAGTGCTGATCCATTGCATCATGATGAGAAAAGAAGTGGAAGTTCATCAACTGATTTCAACTGAATTTTACAAAATTGCAAACAAAAATTCCAAAGATGCCAGGTTGGCTTATCCAAGCTTGATTTCTATGCTCTGCAAGGACGCTGGAGTAAGGATGGGAATAACTGAGTATATCTCAGTTGAGCGGCCAATCACCAAAGCATCAATGGAAAAACAACAAGCACAGGATGACCCCATCAAGAAGAGAACACGGGAAATTCTCCTAGAAATCCCTCAATCTGAATACTGGGAGTATCTTGAAACATCTAGTACCAAGATGCAAGAAGCTATGGAACAAATAAAGAAAGAACAAAAGGAACAAAGTAGCATTCTTTGCTATTTGCTTAAAGAGCAGGAGTAGAAAGGGCGTGATTTAAGGGAATTGAAGCGCCAGAAATTATCTCTTGAAGGACCAAGCACCCCGCAGATTAGAGGAACATCCACTTCCCAGAACAAAGGTTGTTAAATTCTAATTTTTGCTTTAACTCTGTGATAGTTGTCATTATAGGAGTTTACCTTAGAAAGTAGATATAAGTAGTAGTAATTAGCATACCTATTTTGATCTTATTTTCAATTAAGTTATAATTTATTTTTCTCATCATCAGAAAACATGAATAAAATAGTAGATCTTTAGAATAAGAGGCAATAAATTTCGAGTTTTTAACAAGAAAAATTCTAATTATTTACATGTGGTGGCAATGCTTTCTGTCTCCTGAATGAATGCTTGAACAGTGCATATGTCTTTTGAATTTGATGTTTAAGACTGTTAAATATGTTGGCTCTTGAAAGAATGATGAACATGAGACATGTTATTGATAATCTGAAAAATCAGAAAAATGATCCTTGAAGCAAGAAAAAGCAGTGAATACAAAAGCTTGCAAAAAAAAAATTTTAGAGAAAGAAAAAGAAAAAGCAAGCAGAAAAAGCCAAAGCTCTTAAAACCAAAAGGCAAGAGCAAAAAGCCAATAGCCCTTAAAACCAAAAGGCAAGGGTAATAAAAAGGACCCCAAGGCTTTGAGCATCAGTGGATAGGAGGGCCTAAAGGAATAAAATCCTGGCCTAAGCGGCTAAACCAAGCTGTCCCTAACCATGTGCTTGTGGCGTGAAGGTGTCAAGTGAAAACTTGAGACTGAGCGGTTAAAGTCAAGGTCCAAAGCAAAAAGAAGAGTGTTCTTAAAAACCCTGGACACCTCTAATTGGGGACTTTAGCAAAGCTGAGTCACAATCTGAAAAGGTTCACTAATTATGTGTTTGTGGCATTTATGTATCCGGTGGTAATACTGGAAAACAAAGTGCTTAGGGCCACGGCCAAGACTCATAAAGTAGCTGTGTTCAAGAATCATCATACTGAAATAGGAGAATCAATAATACTATCTGAATTCTAAGTTCCTATAGATGCCAATCACTCTGAGCTTCAATGGATAAAGTGAAGTGTCAAAACTGTTCGGAAGCAAAAAGCTACTAGTCCCGCTCATCTAATTAGAATCTGAGCTTCACTCAAAAACTCTGAGATATTATTGCTTCTTGACTTATTAATTGTCTATTTTATTTATCTAGTTGTTTGGGGACAAGCAACAGTTTAAGTTTGGTGTTGTGATGAGCGGATATTTTATAAGCTTTTTGGGGATAATTTCATATAGTTTTTAGTATATTTTAGTTAGTTTTTAGTTTATTTTCATTAGTTTCTAGGAAAAATTCATATTTCTAGACTTTACTATGAGTTTGTGTGTTTTTCTGAAAATTTCAGGTATTTTCTGGCTGAAATTGAGGGAGTTGAGCAAAAATCTAATTCAGGCTGAAAAAGGACTGCTGATGCTGTTGGATTCTGACCTCTCTGCACTCAGAATAGAATTTCTGGAGCTACAGGAGTTCAAATGGCGCGCTTCCAATTGCGTTGGAAAGTAGACATCCAGAGCTTTTCAGAAATATATAATAGTCCATACTTTTCTCAAGGATAAATGACGTAAACGAGCGTTCAACGCCAGTTCCATGCTGCAGTCTGGCGTCCAGCGCCAGAAACAAGTTACAAGTTGGAGTTCAACGCCAGAAACAGGTTACAACCTGGCGTTGAACGCCCAAAATAGCCCATGCATGTGAGAAGCTTAAGTCTCAGCCCCAGCACACACCAAGTGGGCCCCAGAAGTGGATTTCTGCACCATCTATCATAGTTTACTCATTTTCTGTAAACCTAGGTTACTAGTTTAGTATTTAAACAACTTTTAGAGATTTATTTTGCATCTCATGACAATTTAGATCTGAACTTTGTACTTTTTTTGACGGCATGAGTCTCTAAACTCCATTGTTGGGGGTGAGGAGCTCTGCTGAGTCTCGATGAATTAATGCAAGTATTTCTGTTTTCCATTCAAACATGCGTGTTCCTATCTAAGATATCCATTCGCACTTCAATATGAATGTGATGAACGTGACAATCATCATCATTTCTCCACGAACGCGTGCCTGACAACCACTTACGTTCCACCGTAGAATGAATGAATATCTCTTAGATCTCTTAATCGGAATCTTTGTGGCATAAGCTAGATTGATGGTAGCATTCAAGAGAATCCGGAAAGTCTAAACCTTATCTGTGGTATTCCGAGTAGGATTCAGGGATTGAATTACTGTGACGAGCTTCAAACTCGCGAGTGCTGGGCGTAGTGGCAGACGCAAAAGGATAGTAAATCCTATTCCGGTACGATTGAGAACCTACAGATGATTAGCCGTGCGGTGACAGCGCACCTGGACCCTTTTCACTGGAAGGATGGATGGTAGCCATTGACAACGGTGATCCACCAACACACAGCTTGCCATAGGAGGACGTGCGTGCGTGAATTAGAAACAGAGGAAAGCAGAATTTCAGAAGACAAATGATCTCCAAAACTCCAACATATTCTCCATCATTGCATACAAGTATAATTTGTGTTCTGCCTTTTTATTCCTTGCAATCAAATCTGATAAGTGAATTATTTTATTGTCTTCCTGACTAAGAGTTACAAGATAACCATAGATTGCTTCAAGCCAACAATCTCCGTGGGATCGACCTTTACTCACGTAAGGTATTACTTGGACGACCCAGTGTACTTTCTGGTTAGTTGTGCGAATTTGTGAAGAATTGTGATTTCCAATTTCGTGCACCATTGATTATGATTGAGAATCTCTCAAACGTTTTCATCAATGCTTTCTCCATCCTTCATGTTGAACATCTCATACTCTTTTCGCAGCATATCGATTCTCGTTTCTTTGACTTGTTTAGTGCCTTCGTGTGTAACCTGGAGTTTTTCCCAGATTTCTTTGGCTGTCTTGCATCTAGACACCTTTCGGTACTCTTCAAAGCTGATAGCACAGTGAAGAAGGTTGATTGCTTTAGCATTCAGCTCTATCTTCTTCTTATAAACTTTATTCCATTCAGCTTCTTCTTTTGGAGTCACCACTCTATCAGCACTTGTTTTTGTTGGGATCTTGGGACCGCTCACAACAATCTTCCATATGTTGTAGTCAATGGATTGGATGAAGGTCCTTATCCTTTCTTTCCAATAGGAATAGTTCTTCTCGTTGAAGAAAGGTGGCTGGTTGTTTGACTGACCTTCAGTGAGGGTGTAGGCAACTGTGGTTGTGCTCAGGTTGTTCGCCATTGGATCTTTGCTCCAAGTGGTTAAGCTTGATTCTTGAGACCTTAGCTCTTGATACCAATTGAAGGTTGTGGTAGGCTTAGAGAAGGGGGGTTGAATCTATGCCTTTCTTTTATGTTACTGAAATGACCCTTTAAAACAAACTTTCAATTCTGATTCCGTTTGAACTTAGCAGCGGAAATTATGAGACAATTTATTTTTGTCTCATGAATATCAGAAAATAGAACACATCAGAGAGAAGAAAAGCTAACACCAGCATATATCCTGGTTCGGTTGCCTTGTGCTATGCAACCTACATCCAGTCTTCTCCACAACAATGGAGAAATTTTCATTATAGTTAAAAGTATTACATACACCAATTTCACACTCAAGTTCTAACCTAACTTGACATTGGCTATGCTAATACCTAACTCTTCACTCTTAGTGCTAACCCAACTAAGAAAGGGATACCCAACAGGTACAAGATACAAGACACTTAATCAACCTAAAGAAATCTAAAATAAACTCTATGCTTTTCTCTCAAGTGTTTCACTTAGCCTTTTTCCACTCATGGCTTTTGCTTGAGCTCTCTCAATATGCCTTTTCTCACAAGAAATTACAAAAGGATAAACATAGAAAAGTACATTACAATCTGTAAAACATGAAGGAGATTGACTACATCAATAGCCTCTTTGCTATGTGAAAAACCAGATTAGCAAGCCTTTGATTCAGTTCTTCATACTGGCGGAATGCACCTTTGACTAGGAAACAATGTCCAATTAGATGAAC